>NW_003526947.1:130575-130806 GCF_000181795.1 Trichinella spiralis | reverse complement strand
AATTCAGAAAAAAGAATCCAAAAAACAAGTTAAACAGTGATTTTTATTTCTCACTACCCAACAGCAATAACAACAACAGTAAAAAGCAATAGTGAACGGCATTAACAAAATGGAAACAACGAAAAAGGAAAAAACTAAACAATACAATACAATGAAATAAAAAACAAATATAAATAAGCGGTGACCAGGAGCCTTCATATCTTCTTCCTTGTTTCTTCTTCGGTCTATTAC
>NW_003526947.1:127959-130565 GCF_000181795.1 Trichinella spiralis | reverse complement strand
GGTGATATAAAGTAGAACGTAGTTAATAGCGATGCAGTGATAGTGTATTTTAGTGGCAACACGTGCTTAAATAGTGTCGTAGTGTGTCTGTAGAATTCAAATTTCTATGTACGGGTATATACTATAATACATAGCGCTAAAGTTAAGTGAACTGTAACCTTTCAAAGTATGATATGGACATTGTGTTCAAGCTATCTTCATCAGCAGTAGAAGGTTGTATATAGTATTAGTCATATGGCGTATACAAAGTGTCAATATCAGATTGGCAGGACGTAAAAGATCACGAAGTGAAGCGGGAGACGTCTGATTTTTAGGTGGTAGTCAAAATGGAAATGGTGTTGAGGATTACAGGAGAGGGGATGCATGGGGACATGCATTGGTAAAGAAGAATGATTCACGTATTCCTTTTCATGTGGTGAATATTGAAATGTGGCAGGATATACAACAATACAGAAAAATAAGGTTTGTAGTAGTGTCAAGCTTAATCATCAAATTATTGGAATAATATTTGCATTGTATATAGAAGTCAGGTTTATCTAATAGAGGTATTCCTAATCCTAAAAGGAATATTTGTACCAATGAAATGAAAAAAAATATTACAGCTAATCACAAGGGAAAAATTTGAATCAATGAGCAATTAGAAAAGGAAAACCAATACGACAAAGACATGACGGTCCAATAAAATAGCGTGGTCAACGACCAATAAGTGAACAATGGGCCCGAAGGGGAACATAGTGGGACCAAAGGAGAGCAAAACTTTAAACCATCTTGGGAAGAGTCAACAAAATGACTTTCTACTCGCAATTATAAACGCCGCAAAACGGATTATACAAACTGATCTACATACCATGAGAGATGTATTGAACCTGAAAATCACAGAAACCGTGACTAATATGTACAGTAGTCTTATGCTAAGAATAAATAGACAAGCAAGACGCTTTACTAGTTAGCCGATTGTTGTGAACAATATTTTTGGATCCTCGCATGGCGTAAATGAACTCTCGAATTTTCAAACAGAGAACGCACTTTCAATGAAGCTACCAACGTATTGGACCTCCCAATGTCATCTGTGGTACAAGCAAGTTGATGCGCAGTTGCATATCTGCCAAATTTTTACTGATACGATTGTGCATTAGTACATAGTCAGAGCACTGGATCAGAAAACTGCGTGCAAATTCAGTGACTTTGTTCGTCATCCTCCCGCTACATATAACTACTTAAGGATAAAGGCATTCCTGGCGAACATTATTGGCATTTGTCAGAGCGAACAATGCTTAAATATGATTGCATGATGAAGCACCGTCCCAGCTGTTGAATGAAATGCTGGTCTTGCTGTTCGGTTACGAACCATGTTTCTTATTCCGGTAAATATTTTTGAAACAAATGTAAACTGACTTCTTTCTGCTACAATCCAGCATCAAATTCAAAAACTCCTGACAGTAGGCATTTCATGGTCATATGGTGCGGCATAAAAACCAAGAAAATATGGCCCCAAAACACTTTGACCACTTGGGCAGAGTTCTTCACTCGCCAGCGCAGTCCATTGACTTCAAAATTTCCTGTGAAAGGCAACAACGCCAAGTGAAGCATTTAGCAGCATAATTCATCAAGTTACATTCCTCATAAATACTAATTAATACGCTAAATTTAAGTCAAGATTGCTGGCAGCAACCAATCACCGCTTCTCCTCGTTGAAGCGTTGGAGTGTCAGAGGCTTCCCCACAATAAATGCGCTACGTCTACTCAGACTAACAACATCTTATGGACAGCGCATAGCGGTGAACGTAAGCCGACGAAGAAGGAAGCGAGAGAGTTGTTCACAAGAAATGAGTACGTGAAAACAATTCTGACATGCTCACAGCTCATGTCATCCTGATGTAGACGCCTCGCGTTCAATGAACAGTTCATATATTCAGTTATGAAATCATTGCTGTCCACTTACGCATATCTCCTGTGGGACTCATGACAACCTCGCGCAATCTCCGGTCCATTTCCTTCGTCGGCGGAGCTTGTCGTCAATTATGGACGAGGTGGCAGAGTGAGAAGCACCGGCATGAAACGAATTATACGTCGGTGGGATCACCAGAGGAACGCTGTCGTCATTATTTGAAAACACTGGCGGAGCGAGTACATCTCGATGATAAAGATACTCTATCAGACTGTTAAAGAAAGACCGTATTGGAGTAGGTGCAGTTCCACAGAAATGGAATTCCTTCAGGAACTGGATGGCAGCATCTGCGCCGTACATTTAGTGGAATTATTGAATTATTATATCGCTGATGAGCTTTAAACGGTACTGTGCGAAGTTAATGCCCGAATCAACGACTGTCCGCTTACGCTTATCTCCTGTGGGACTCCTGACATCCTCTTTCAATCTCCGATCCATTCCTTTCTTCGGCGGAACTTGTCGCCAATCAAAAGACAAAGTGGTTAAGTGAGATGCACCGGGTTGAATTTGTGCATTGCATCTGCTGGACCTACGGATACATCGCAATCCCCGTAATGTGGAAATGGTGGTGGAGCTCGTACATCTTGGGTGATTTGAATACTCTTTATGAATTTGATTTGAAAGACCGTATTGGAATGGGTGCAGGGCAGAGAAACGG
>NW_003526947.1:124904-125474 GCF_000181795.1 Trichinella spiralis | reverse complement strand
GTGACGAGAAAAGCGAAGAATGTTTACAAAGGTATATGCGAGAAATCATGCGTAAAAATAAAGTGAAATTGCAAGCTAACGCGTAAACGTTAGCATTTGTAACCCGGAAATTGGAAGTGTTGCTACAACATTCCAGATTTTTCAAACAGATTATTCAGTATTCTGACATTACACCCGGAAGTTAACATCCAATCTTGATAAATTTAAACTGGCAACAAATTTATTTACAGACAGTCAGAGCAGACTTATATATCAGGAGGGAAATTGGTAATAGACCGAAGCAGAAACAAGGAAGAAGATATGAAGGCTCCTGGCCACCGCTTATTTACATTAGTTTTTTATTTCATTGTATTGTATTATTTAGTTTTTTCCTTTTTCATTGTTTCTACTTTGTTAATGCCGTTCATTGTTGTTTTTTACTGTTGTTGTTAGTGCTGTTGGCTAGTGAAAAATAAAAATAACTATTTAACTTATTTTTTGTGTTATTTTTTCTGAATTATTACTATCGCATTTGATATAACGTTACTTTGGTACAATAAAATATAAAATAATGATAAAAATTATTTCAGG
>NW_003526947.1:123490-124894 GCF_000181795.1 Trichinella spiralis | reverse complement strand
ATAGACGCCGCGCAAAATTAAATGGGGCGAAACAAATAAGTTGATAAAATGCAGGCTTATGAAAATAACCTCTATTCTGGTCGGTACCATTTACTGCTTTCTTTCTGTTAGCATCATTAAAGTGCTTTAATTTTATCAAGCCAACGGGATAAATACGGTTCGAAATAAATGTCTACCCCAGCAGTTGCTTTGCTTGTCAGATAAATTACGTTTTAGTTAGTAATTATGTGAGATTTAGGCCATAGATGCTTTTTCGTTTGTTAGAAAATGTTCAGATGTGTAGCTAAAGACGATTGCAATACAATGGAAAAATCAACAAGTGATGAATTGTCCACAGCTGCAGTTGTCAGCTAAAATTAGGCATGGCAACAGCTAATTTGTTAGCATTAAATACTTCTCTACTTTCCGTCTGACTGTTCTCTCAAAATCTATCTTGCTAGCAATCAAAGAATTTCACTTTCAACTTTTCAACTTTCGTATATTTTATTTAAATAAAAAATTAAAAATTTTCAATATTATTTACAAATCAAAAAACAAATTTATTTATATATTTGGTGTAAATTGTAAACTTTCTATTTCAACATCTGAACAAAACCGACTAGTGCGTTGGTGATCACTTAAATTGCCATCTGTTTTTATTTCCATTTGCAACCTTTCAATGATAACGAAATATTTAAATATTCCGCATCAAAAGCAGCGCTTATGATGTAGCTGATCTGTTTGATGTTGTATTTCAAATTACATTTGAACTTGGTTATAAGTGAGCATGGAATTTGGCAAGAATTTCCATGCACTTATTCATTATTTTATCGTTTAATTAACTACAGGGAATTTTTTCGGCCAAAATCTTATGCACTTATTCAATGTGCACTTAACCAAGTTCGACTGCATTTTATATGAAATATATGAACGTCAAACAGCATTTTTCATACAAACAGCAAACCTCATCGACATGTATAAAAATACATATATGGATGTTTTGTAACAAAAGAAACTTTGTAAATATTAAAGTAAAATTCTTGGATTGTAAACAAGAAAGATTTAAATAGAACACTCCCAGTAAAATCAAGAAATTCATCAGATGCTAACAATTTACGAGTTGTCACTCCTTGGTTTAGCTTGAAAGCTGGAACTGTGAACATTTTGTCACTTGTGCATTTTCCCTTTGTATTCAAATCGCCTTTACTAACATACGTGATGTGACGAGAAAATCGAAGAATGTTTGACAAAGGCATATGCGTGAAATCATGCGTAAAATTCAATGAAATTGCGAGCTAACGCGTAACGTTAGCATTAGTGCCATTTGTAACCCGGAAATTGGAAGTGTTGCTACAGCATTCCAGATTTTTCAAACAGATTATACAGTATTCTGACATTACACCCAGGAAGTTAACATCAATCTGA
>NW_003526947.1:122252-123480 GCF_000181795.1 Trichinella spiralis | reverse complement strand
CTCGCACTGTGGTGGATTCGATATGCTGGTCTTGCTGTTCGGTTACGAACCATGTATCTTATTCCGGTAAATATTTTTGAAACAAATGTAAACTGACTTCTTTCTGCTACAATCCAGCATCAAATTCAAAGACTCCTGACAGTAGGCATTTCATGGTCATATGGTGCGGCATAAAAACCAAGAAAATATGGGCCCAAAACACTTTGACTACTTGGTCAGAGTTGTTCACTCGCCAGCGCAGTCCATTGACTTCAAAATTTCCTGTGAAAGGCAACCACGCCAAGTGAAGCATTTAGCAGCATAATTCATCAAGTTACATTCCTCATAAATACTAATTAATACGCTAAATTTAAGTCAAGATTGCTGGCAGTAAGCAATCACCGCTTCTCCTCGTTGAAGCGTTGGAGTGTCAGAGGCTTCCCCACAATAAATGCGCTACGTCTACTCAGAGTAACAACATCTTATGGACAGCGCATAGCGGTGAACGTAAGCCGACGAAGAGGGAAGCGAGACAGTTGTTCACAAGAAATGAGTACGTGAAAACAATTCTGACATGCTCACAGCTCATGTCATCCTGATGTAGACGCCTCGCTTTCAATGAACAGTTCATATATTCAGTTATGAAATCATTGCTGTCCGCTTACGCTTATCTCCCGTGGCACTCATGACAACCTCGCGCAATCTCCGGTCCATATCCTTCGTCGGCGGAGCTTGTCGTCAATTATGGACGAAGTGGCAGAGTGAGAAGCACCGGCATGAAACGAATTAAACGTCGGTGGGATAACCCGAGGAACGCTGTCGTCATTATTTGAAAACACTGGCGGAGCGAGTACATCTCGATGATAAAGATACTCCATCAGAGTGTTAAAGAAAGACCGTATTGGAGTAGGTGCAGTTCCAGAGAAATGGAATTCCTTCAGAAACTGGATGGCAGCACCTGCGCCGTAGATTTAATGGAATTGTTGAATTATTATATCGCTGATGAGCTTTAAACGGTAGTGTGTGAAGTGGATGCCCGAATCAACGACTGTCCGCTTACGCTTTATCTCCCGTGGGCACTCATGACCAACCCTTCGGCGCAATCTCCGGGTCCCATTTTCTTTTCTTTCGGGCGGGAAGCTTTGTTCGGTCAATTTATTGGAACGAAAGTTGGCAGAAGAGAGAAAAGCAACCGGGCCATGAAAACGGAATTAAAGCGGTCCGGTGGGAATCACCAGAAGGAACGGCT
>NW_003526947.1:117891-120064 GCF_000181795.1 Trichinella spiralis | reverse complement strand
AAGTGGATACCCGGAATCAACGACTGTCCGCTTACGGTTATCTCCCTGTGGGACTCATGACAACCTCGCGCAATCTCCTGTCCATTTCCTTCTTCGGCTGAGGTTGTCTTCAATTATGGACGAAGTGGCAGAGTAAGAAGCACCGCAATGAAACCAATAATGCGTCTGTGGAATCACCAGAGGAACGCTGTCGTCATTATTTGAAAACACCGGCGGAGCGAGTACATCTCGATGATAAAGATACTCTATCAGACTGTTAAAGAAAGACCGTATTGGAGTAGGTGCAGTTCCAGAGAAATGGAATTCCTTCAGGAACTGGATGGCAGCATCTGCGCCGTAGATTTAGTGGAATTATTGAATTATTATATCGCTGATGAGCTTTAAACGGTACTGTGTGAAGTGGATGCCCGAATCAACGACTGTCCGCTTACGCTTATCTCCTGTGAAACTCAGGACAAGGTCGGACTAACTCTGGCCCATGGAGGGTCCAGATCCGTCGCACTATTTACTTATTGTTCGTTGACTTCGCTATTTTATTGGGCCGTCAATTCGTTGTCTTATTGATTTTGCTTGTCTAATTGTCATTGATTCAAATCTTTCATGTTTTTTCTTTTCATTGGTTCAAATGTAGTAGAACCGATTTATTTCCCTTCTGTCTCCGCCTATTTTTTCTCACTGAAATTTTTTTGGTTGCTGCTTTGACGCCTGTCTCTAAATTTTATTTGTTGTCTATGTTTTGCATTTTATTTGTCAAATTTTATTTCTAGCCTTCTGACTGTATTATAATAATTCTGTTGTTCTCAAATTGAGAAAAGTTAGAGAATGAAATTACGATGAGAAAATAAAAAATCTACACAATACAATATAATGCAATACAGTACAGTTACAATGCAATGCAGTACAAATGTATTCCAACCAACCACTTGCACGGTCGTATTAATCTTTATCTTCCGGAATTTGTATGCTTTAAGTTTGTATTGTATTGAATATTTTGATTATTATTTAATAATGAGTAGAACTGATTTGCCAAAGGGAATTTTACCTGCTTTTTCACATTTAAATGAATGGTTGTTGTTCTTAGAAATTCCATTTGTAAAATTTTCAATTTCTATCAATGGTAAGTTTTCTAATTCAATGTTTCACTGTTTTTACTTTTTGTATTCATGGTAGCATGGCTGATAATTTTTCTTAACTTTATGATATCCTATATTTAATTTTTATAGAAAAAACTGAATAATTTGATTGATATAAAAAAGTGAGGTGCTGTTCATATAGATGCCGCGCAACATTAAATGGTGCGAAACAAATAAGTTGATAAAATGCAAACTTATGAAAAGAACAACTATTCTGGTCGGTACCATTTACTGCTTTCTTTCTGTTAGCATCATTAAAGTGCTTTACTTTTATCAAGCCGAGTGGATAAATACAGTTCGAAATAAATGTCAACCCCAGCAGTTGCTTTGCTTGTCAGATAAATTACGTTTTAGCTAGTAATTATGTGAGATTTATGCATTAGATGCTTTTTCGTTTGTTAGAAAATGTTCAGATGTGTAGCTAAAGACGATTGCAATACAATGGAAAAATCAACAAGTGATGATTTGTCCACAGCTGCAGTTGTCAGCTAAAATTAGGCATGGCAACAGCTAATTTGTTAGCATTAAATACTTCTCTACTTTCCGTCTGACTGTTCTCGCCAAATCTATCTTGCTAGCAATCAAAGAATTTCACTTTCAACTTTTCACTTTCGTATATTTTATTTAAATAAAAATTAAAAATTTTCAATATTATTTACAAATCAAAAAACAAATTTATTTATATATTTGGTGTAAATTGTAAACTTTCTATTTCAACTTCTGAACAAAACCGACTAGTGCGTTGGTGATCACTTAAATTGCCATCTGTTTTTATTTCCATTTGCAACCTTTCAATGATAACGAAATATTTAAATATTCCGCATCAAAAACAGCGCTTATGATGTAGCTGATCTGTTTGATGTTGTATTTCAAATTACGTTAGAACTTGTTTAGAAGTGAGCATGTAAATTTGCAAAGAATTTCCATGCACTTATTCATTATTTTATCGTTAATTAACTACAGGGAAATTTTTTCGGCCAAAATCTTATGCACTTATTCAATGTGCACTTAACCAAGTTCGACCTGCATTTTTATATGAA
>NW_003526947.1:115203-116157 GCF_000181795.1 Trichinella spiralis | reverse complement strand
GTGATCAATGCGCCCCACCCCCCAACATAGTGGGACCAAAGGAGAGCAAAACTTTAAACCATCTTGGGAAGAGTCAACAAAATGACTTTCTACTTGCAATTATAAACGCCGCTAAACGGATTATACAAACTGATCTACATACCATGAGAGATGTATTGGAACCTGAAAATCACAGAAACCGTGACTAATATGTACAGTAGTCTTATGCTAAGAATAAATAGACAAGCAAGACGCTTTACTAGTTAGCCGATTGTTGTGAACAATATTTTTGGATCCTTGCATGGCGAAAATGAACTCTCGAATTTTCAAACAGAGAACGCACTTTCAATGAAGCTACCAACGTATTGGACCTCCCAATGTCATCTGTGGTACCAGCAAGTTGATGCGCAGTTGCACATCTGCCAAATTTTTACTGATACGATTGTGCATTAGTACATAGTCAGAGCACTGGATCAGAAAACTGCGTGCAAATTCAGTGACTTTGTTCGTCATCCTCCCGCTACATATAACTACTTAAGGATAAAGGCATTCCTGGCGAACATTATTGGCATTTGTCAGAGCGAACAATGCTTAAATATGATTGCATGATGAAGCACCGTCCCAGCTGTTGAATGATATGCTGGTCTTGCTGTTCGGTTACGAACCATGTATCTTATTCCGGTAAATATTTTTGAAACAAATGTAAACTGACTTCTTTCTGCTACAATCCAGCATCAAATTCAAAGACTCCTGACAGTAGGCATTTCATGGTCATATGGTGCGGCATAAAAACCAAGAAAATATGGGCCCAAAACACTTTGACTACTTGGTCAGAGTTGTTCACTCGCCAGCGCAGTCCATTGACTTCAAAATTTCCTGTGAAAGGCAACCACGCCAAGTGAAGCATTTAGCAGCATAATTCATCAAGTTACATTCCTCATAAATACTAATTAATACGCCTAAATTTAAGTCAAG
>NW_003526947.1:113473-115193 GCF_000181795.1 Trichinella spiralis | reverse complement strand
CCGCAATGAACGAATTATGCGTCGGTGGGATCACCAAAGGAACGTTTTCGCCATTATTTGAAAACACTGGCGGAGCGAGTACATCTCGATGATAAAGATACTCCATCAGACTGTTAAAGAAAGACCGTATTGGAGTAGTTGCAGTTCCAGAGAAATGGAATTCCTTCAGAAAATGGATGGCAGCACCTGCGCCGTAGATTTAATGGAATTGTTGAATTATTATATCGCTGATGAGCTTTAAACGGTAGTGTTTGAAGTGGATACCCGAATCAACGACTGTCCGCTTACGGTTATCTCCTGTGGGACTCATGACAACCTCGCGCAATCTCCTGTCCATTTCTTTCTTCGGCGGAGCTTGTCGTCAATTATGGACGAAGTGGCAGAGAGAGAAGCACCGGCATGAAACGAATTATGCGTCGGTGGGACCACCAGAGGAACGTTGTCGCCATTATTTGAAAACACTGGCGGAGCGAGTACATCTCGATGATAAAGATACTCTATCAGACTGTTAAAGAAAGACCGTATTGGAGTAGGTGCAGTTCCAGAGAAATGGAATTCCTTCAGGAACTGGATGGCAGCATCTGCGCCGTAGATTTAGGGGAATTATTGAATTATTATATCGCTGATGAGCTTTAAACGGTACTGTGTGAAGTGGATGCCCGAATCAACGACTGTCCGCTTACGCTTATCTCCTGTGAAACTCAGGACAAGGTCGGACTAACTCTGGCCCATGGAGGGTCCAGATCCGTCGCACTATTTACTTATTGTTCGTTGACTTCGCTATTTTATTGGGCCGTCAATTCGTTGTCTTATTGATTTTGCTTGTCTAATTGTCATTGATTCAAATCTTTCATGTTTTTTCTTTTCATTGGTTCAAATGTAGTAGAACCGATTTATTTCCCTTCTGTCTCCGCCTATTTTTTCTCACTGAAATTTTTTTGGTTGCTGCTTTGACGCCTGTCTCTAAATTTTATTTGTTGTCTATGTTTTGCATTTTATTTGTCAAATTTTATTTCTAGCCTTCTGACTGTATTATAATAATTCTGTTGTTCTCAAATTGAGAAAAGTTAGAGAATGAAATTACGATGAGAAAATAAAAAATCTACACAATACAATATAATGCAATACAGTACAGTTACAATGCAATGCAGTACAAATGTATTCCAACCACTTGCACGGTCGTATTAATCTTTATCTTCCGGAATTTGTATGCTTTAAGTTTGTATTGTATTGAATATTTTTATTATTATTTAATAATGAGTAGAACTGATTTGCCAAAGAGAATTTTACCTGCTTTTTCACATTTAAATGAATGGTTGTTGTTCTTAGAAATTCCATTTGTAAAATTTTCAATTTCTATCAATGGTAAGTTTTCTAATTCAATGTTTCACTGTTTTTACTTTTTGTATTCATGGTAGCATGGCTGATAATTTTTCTTAACTTTATGATATCGTATATTTAATTTTTATAGAAAAAACTGAATAATTTGATTGATATAAAAAAGTGAGGTGCTGTTCATATAGATGCCGCGCAACATTAAATGGTGCGAAACAAATAAGTTGATAAAATGCAAACTTATGAAAAGAACAACTATTCTGGTCGGTACCATTTACTGCTTTCTTTCTGTTAGCATCATTAAAGTGCTTTACTTTTATCAAGCCGAGTGGATAAATACAGTTCGAAATAAATGTCAACCCCAGCAGTTGCTTTGCTTGTCAGA
>NW_003526947.1:108628-113463 GCF_000181795.1 Trichinella spiralis | reverse complement strand
CAATCTCCGGTGCATGTAGTTTTACGGCGGAGTTTGTCGTCACCTCCCCACGAAGTGGCAGAGAGAGAAGCACCGGCATGAAACGAATTAAGCGTCGGTGGAATCACCAGAGGAACGCTGTCGTCATTATTTGAAAACACTGGCGGAGCGAGTACATCTCGATGATAAAGATACTCTATCAGACTGTTAAAGAAAGACCGTTTTGGAGTAGGTGCAGTTCCAGAGAAATGGAATTCCTTTAGGAACTGGATGGCAGCATCTGCACCGTACATTTAGTGGAATTGTTGAATTATTATATCGCTGATGAGCTTTAAACGGTACTGTGTGAAGTGGATGCCCGAATCAACGACTGTCCGCTTACGGTTATCTCCTGTGGGACTCATGACAACCTCGCGCAATCTCCGGTCCATTTCGTTCTTCGGCGGAGCTTGTCGTCAATTATGGACGAAGTGGCAGAGAGAGAAGCACCGGCATGAAACGAATTATGCGTCGGTGGAATCACCAGAGGAACGCTGTCGTCATTATTTGAAAACACTGGCGGAGCGAGTACATCTCGATGATAAAGATACTCTATCAGACTGTTAAAGAAAGACCGTATTGGAGTAGGTGCAGTTCCAGAGAAATGGAATTCCTTCAGAAACTGGATGGCAGCATCTGCGCTGTACATTTAGTGGAATTATTGAATTATTATATCGCTGATGAGCTTTAAACGGTACTGTGTGAAGTGGATGCCCGAATCAACGACTGTCCGCTTACGGTTATCTCCTGTGGGACTCATGACATCCTCGCGCAATCTCTGGTCCATTTCTTTCTTCGGCGGAGCTTGTCGTCAATTATGGACGAAGTGGCAGAGAGAGAAACACCGGCATGAAACGAATTAAGCGTCGGTGGAATCACCAGAGGAACGTTTTCGCCATTATTTGAAAACACTGGCGGAGCGAGTACATCTCGATGATAAAGATACTCCATCAGACTGTGAAAGAAAGACCGTATTGGAGTAGGTGCAGTTCCAGAGAAATGGAATTCCTTCAGGAACTGGATGGCAGCATCTGCGCTGTACATTTAGTGGAATTATTGAATTATTATATCGCTGATGAGCTTTAAACGGTACTGTGTGAAGTGGATGCCCGAATCAACGACTGTCCGCTTACGCTTATCTCCTGTGAAACTCATATCAAGGTCGGACTAACTCTGGCCCATGGAGGGTCCAGATCCGTCGCACTATTTACTTATTGTTCGTTGACTTCGCTATTTTATTGGGCCGTCAATTCGTTGACTTATTGATTTTGCTTGTCTAATTGTCATTGATTCAAATCTTTCATGTTTTTTCTTTTCATTGGTTCAAATGTAGTAGAACCGATTTATTTCCCTTCTGTCTCCGCCTATTTTTTCTCACTGAAATTTTTTTGGTTGCTGCTTTGACGCCTGTCTCTAAATTTTATTTGTTGTCTATGTTTTGCATTTTATTTGTCAAATTTTATTTCATTCTATTTGTCAAATTTTATTTGAAGCCTTCTGACTGTATTATAATAATTCTGTTGTTCTCAAATTGAGAAAAGTTAGAGAATGAAATTACGATGAGAAAATAAAAAATCTACACAATACAATATAATGCAATACAGTACAGTTACAATGCAATGCAGTACAAATGTATTCCAACTAACCACTTGCACGGTCGTATTAATCTTTATCTTCCGGAATTTGTATGCTTTAAGTTTGTATTGTATTGAATATTTTTATTATTATTTAATAATGAGTAGAACTGATTTGCCAAAGAGAATTTTACCTGCTTTTTCACATTTAAATGAATGGTTGTTGTTCTTAGAAATTCCATTTGTAAAATTTTCAATTTCTATCAATGGTAAGTTTTCTAATTCAATGTTTCACTGTTTTTACTTTTTGTATTCATGGTAGCATGGCTGATAATTTTTCTTAACTTTATGATATCGTATATTTAATTTTTATAGAAAAAACTGAATAATTTGATTGATATAAAAAAGTGAGGTGCTGTTCATATAGATGCCGCGCAACATTAAATGGTGCGAAACAAATAAGTTGATAAAATGCAAACTTATGAAAAGAACAACTATTCTGGTCGGTACCATTTACTGCTTTCTTTCTGTTAGCATCATTAAAGTGCTTTACTTTTATCAAGCCAAGTGGATAAATACAGTTCGAAATAAATGTCAACCCCAGCAGTTGCTTTGCTTGTCAGATAAATTACGTTTTAGTTAGTAATTATGTGAGATTTATGCATTAGATGCTTTTTCGTTTGTTAGAAAATGTTCAGATGTGTAGCTAAAGACGATTGCAATACAATGGAAAAATCAACAAGTGATGAATTGTCCACAGCTGCAGTTGTCAGCTAAAATTAGGCATGGCAACAGCTAATTTGTTAGCATTAAATACTTCTCTACTTTCCGTCTGACTGTTCTCTCAAAATCTATCTTGCTAGCAATCAAAGAATTTCACTTTCAACTTTTCAACTTTCGTATATTTTATTTAAATAAAAAATTAAAAATTTTCAATATTATTTACAAATCAAAAAACAAATTTATTTATATATTTGGTGTAAATTGTAAACTTTCTATTTCAACATCTGAACAAAACCGACTAGTGCGTTGGTGATCACTTAAATTGCCATCTGTTTTTATTTCCATTTGCAACCTTTCAATGATAACGAAATATTTAAATATTCCGCATCAAAAGCAGCGCTTATGATGTAGCTGATCTGTTTGATGTTGTATTTCAAATTACATTTGAACTTGGTTATAAGTGAGCATGGAATTTGGCAAGAATTTCCATGCACTTATTCATTATTTTATCGTTTAATTAACTACAGGGAATTTTTTCGGCCAAAATCTTATGCACTTATTCAATGTGCACTTAACCAAGTTCGACTGCATTTTATATGAAATATATGAACGTCAAACAGCATTTTTCATACAAACAGCAAACCTCATCGACATGTATAAAAATACATATATGGATGTTTTTTTTTAACAAAAGAAACTTTGTAAATATTAAAGTAAAATTCTTGGATTGTAAACAAGAAAGATTTAAATAGAACACTCCCAGTAAAATCAAGAAATTCATCAGATGCTAACAATTTACGAGTTGTCACTCCTTGGTTTAGCTTGAAAGCTGCAACTGTGAACAATTTGTCACTTGTGCATTTTCCCTTTGTATTCAAATCGCCTTTACTAACATACGTGATGTGACGAGAAAATCGAAGAATGTTTGACAAAGGCATATGCGTGAAATCATGCGTAAAATTCAATGAAATTGCGAGCTAACGCGTAACGTTAGCATTAGTGCCATTTGTAACCCGGAAATTGGAAGTGTTGCTACAGCATTCCAGATTTTTCAAACAGATTATACAGTATTCTGACATTACACCCGGAAGTTAACATCCAATCTTGATAAATTTAAACTGGCAACAAATTTATTTACAGACAGTCAGAGCAGACTTATATATCAGGAGGGAAATTGGTAATAGACCGAAGCAGAAACAAGGAAGAAGATATGAAGGCTCCTGGCCACCGCTTATTTATATTAGTTTTTTATTTCATTGTATTGTATTATTTAGTTTTTTCCTTTTTCGTTGTTTCTACTTTGTTATGCCGTTCACTGTTGTTTTTTACTGTTGTTGTTAGTGCTGTTGGCTAGTGAAAAATAAAAATAACTATTTAACTTATTTTTTGTGTTATTTTTTCTGAATTATTACTATCGCATTTGATATAACGTCACTTTGGTACAATAAAATATAAAATAATGATAAAAATTATTTTCAGGAATGCTGATCATGAAAAAGTATAAACTTCACCACAAATAATATATTCAAATAAACAAAATTTCAATGAATGACGAAACTTCAAACAGACACAATAAAATTTTGAAATAATATTTCCATTTTTTATGTTACGTCACTACTATCAAAATTACGTAATCCTAATCCTAAATGGAATATTTGAACCAATGAAATGAAAAAAAATATTACAGCTAATCACAAGGGAAAAATTTGAATCAATGAGCAATTAGAAAAGGAAAACCAATACGACAAAGACATGACGGTCCAATAAAATAGCGTGGTCAACGACCAATAAGTGAACAATGGGCCCGAAGGGGAACATAGTGGGACCAAAGGAGAGCAAAACTTTAAACCATCTTGGGAAGAGTCAACAAAATGACTTTCTACTTGCAATTATAAACGCCGCTAAACGGATTATACAAACTGATCTACATACCATGAGAGATGTATTGGAACCTGAAAATCACAGAAACCGTGACTAATATGTACAGTAGTCTTATGCTAAGAATAAATAGACAAGCAAGACGCTTTACTAGTTAGCCGATTGTTGTGAACAATATTTTTGGATCCTTGCATGGCGTAAATGAACTCTCGAATTTTCAAACAGAGAACGCACTTTCAATGAAGCTACCAACGTATTGGACCTCCCAATGTCATCTGTGGTACCAGCAAGTTGATGCGCAGTTGCACATCTGCCAAATTTTTACTGATACGATTGTGCATTAGTACATAGTCAGAGCACTGGATCAGAAAACTGCGTGCAAATTCAGTGACTTTGTTCGTCATCCTCCCGCTACATATAACTACTTAAGGATAAAGGCATTCCTGGCGAACATTATTGGCATTTGTCAGAGCGAACAATGCTTAAATATGATTGCATGATGAAGCACCGTCCCAGCTGTTGAATGATATGCTGGTCTTGCTGTTCGGTTACAAACCATGTATCTTATTCCCGTTAAATATTTTGAAACAATGTAACTTGACTTCTTTTTTGCTCAATCCAACATCAATTCCAAAAATTCCT
>NW_003526947.1:107156-108618 GCF_000181795.1 Trichinella spiralis | reverse complement strand
CCGGATTCAACGACAGTTCCGCTTACGCTTATCTCCTGTGGACTCATGACATCCTCGCGCAATCTCCGATCCATTTCTTTCTTCCGCGGAGCTTGTCAATTATGGACGAAGTGCCAGAGTGAGAAGCACCGGCATGAAACGAATTATGCGTCGGTGGGATCATCAGAGGAACGTTGTCGCCATTATTTGAAAACACTGGCGGAGCGAGTACATCTCAATGATAAAGATACTCCATCAGACTGTTGAAGAAGGACCGTATTGGAGTAGTTGCAGTTCCAGAGAAATGGAATTCCTTCAGGAACTGGATGGCAGCATCCGCGCCGTACATTTAGTGGAATTATTGAATTATTATATCGCTGATGAGCTTTAAACGGTAGTGTGTGAAGTGGATGCCCGAATCAACGACTGTCCGCTTACGCTTATCTCCTGTGAAACTCAGGACAAGGTCGGACTAACTCTGGCCCATGGAGGGTCCAGATCCGTCGCACTATTTACTTATTGTTCGTTGACTTCGCTATTTTATTGGGCCGTCAATTCGTTGTCTTATTGATTTTGCTTGTCTAATTGTCATTGATTCAAATCTTTCATGTTTTTTCTTTTCATTGGTTCAAATGTAGTAGAACCGATTTATTTCCTTTTTGTCTCCGCCTATTTTTTCTCACTGAAATTTTTTTGGTTGCTGCTTTGACGCCTGTCTCTAAATTTTATTTGTTGTCTATGTTTTGCATTTTATTTGTCAAATTTTATTTCATTCTATTTGTCAAATTTTATTTCTAGCCTTCTGACTGTATTATAATAATTCTGTTGTTCTCAAATTGAGAAAAGTTAGAGAATGAAATTACGATGAGAAAATAAAAAATCTACACAATACAATATAATGCAATACAGTACAGTTACAATGCAATGCAGTACAAATGTATTCCAACCAACCACTTGCTCGGTCGTATTAATCTTTATCTTCCGGAATTTGTATGCTTTAAGTTTGTATTGTATTGAATATTTTTATTATTATTTAATAATGAGTAGAACTGATTTGCCAAAGAGAATTTTACCTGCTTTTTCACATTTAAATGAATGGTTGTTGTTCTTAGAAATTCCATTTGTAAAATTTTCAATTTCTATCAATGGTAAGTTTTCTAATTCAATGTTTCGCTGTTTTTACTTTTTGTATTCATGGTAGTATGGCTGATAATTTTTCTTAACTTTATGATATCGTATATTTAATTTTTATAGAAAAAACTGAATAATTTGATTGATATAAAAAAGTGAAGTGCTGTTCATATAGATGCAGCGCAACATTAAATGGTGCGATACATATAAGTTGATAAATATGCATACTTATGAAAAGAACAACTATTCTAGGTCGGTACCAGTTACAGCTAACTATCTGTTAGCATCATTAACGTACTTTACTTTTTTTCATGCCGAGTGGATATAGTACAGTTGCGAAATAAATGTCAGC
>NW_003526947.1:106567-107146 GCF_000181795.1 Trichinella spiralis | reverse complement strand
CTGTCCGCTTACGGTTATCTCCTGTGGGACTCATGACATCCTCGCGCAATCTCCGATCCATTCCTGTCTTCGGCGGAGCTTGTCGTCAATTATGGACGAAGTGGCAGAGAGAGAAGCACCGGCATGAAACGAATTAAGCGTCGGTGGAATCACCAGAGGAACGCTGTCGTCATTATTTGAAAACACTGGCGGAGCGAGTACATCTCGATGATAAAGATACTCTATCAGACTGTTAAAGAAAGACCGTATTGGAGTAGGTGCAGTTCCAGAGAAATGGAATTCCTTCAGGAACTGGATGGCAGCATCTGCACCGTATATTTAGTGGAATTGTTGAATTATTATATCGCTGATGAGCTTTAAACGGTACTGTGTGAAGTGGATGCCCGAATCAACGACTGTCCGCTTACGGTTATCTCCTGTGGGACTCATGACAACCTCGCGCAATCTCCGGTCCATTTCTTTATTCGGCGGAGCTTGTCGTCAATTATGGACGAAGTGGCAGAGAGAGAAACACCGGCATGAAACGAATTAAGCGTCGGTGGAAACACCAGAGGAACGTTTTCGCCATTATTTGAAAAC
>NW_003526947.1:105266-106557 GCF_000181795.1 Trichinella spiralis | reverse complement strand
TGAATGAATATGCTGGTCTGCCGGTCGGTTACGAACCATGTATCCTATCCGGTAAATATTTTGAAACAAATGTAAACTGACTCTTTCTGCTACAATCCAGCATCAAATTCAAAGACTCTGACAGTAGGCATTTCATGGTCATATGGTGCGGCATAAAAACCAAGAAAATATGGGCCCAAAACACTTGACTACTTGGTCAGAGTTGTTCACTCGCCAGCGCAGTCCATTGACTTCAAAATTTCCTGTGAAAGGCAACCACGCCAAGTGAAGCATTTAGCAGCATAATTCATCAAGTTACATTCCTCATAAATACTAATTAATACGCTAAATTTAAGTCAAGATTGCTGGCAGTAAGCAATCACCGCTTCTCCTCGTTGAAGCGTTGGAGTGTCAGAGGCTTCCCCACAATAAATGCGCTACGTCTACTCAGAGTAACAACATCTTATGGACAGCGCATAGCGGTGAACGTAAGCCGACGAAGAGGGAAGCGAGACAGTTGTTCACAAGAAATGAGTACGTGAAAACAATTCTGACATGCTCACAGCTCATGTCATCCTGATGTAGACGCCTCGCTTTCAATGAACAGTTCATATATTCAGTTATGAAATCATTGCTGTCCGCTTACGCTTATCTCCCGTGGCACTCATGACAACCTAGCGCAATCTCCGGTCCATATCCTTCGTCGGCGGAGCTTGTCGTCAATTATGGACGAAGTGGCAGAGTGAGAACCACCGGCATGAAACGAATTAAACGTCGGTGGGATAACCCGAGGAACGCTGTCGTCATTATTTGAAAACACTGGCGGAGCGAGTACATCTCGATGATAAAGATACTCCATCAGAGTGTTAAAGAAAGACCGTATTGGAGTAGGTGCAGTTCCAGAGAAATGGAATTCCTTCAGAAACTGGATGGCAGCACCTGCGCCGTAGATTTAATGGAATTGTTGAATTATTATATCGCTGATGAGCTTTAAACGGTAGTGTGTGAAGTGGATGCCCGAATCAACGACTGTCCGCATACGCTTATCTCCCGTGGCACTCATGACAACCTCGCGCAATCTCCGGTCCATTTCTTTCTTCGGCGGAGCTTGTCGTCAATTATGGACGAAGTGGCAGAGAGAGAAGCACCGGCATGAAACGAATTAAGCGTCGGTGGAATCACCAGAGGAACGCTGTCGTCATTATTTGAAAACACTGGCGGAGCGAGTACATCTCGATGATAAAGATACTCCATCAGAGTGTTAAAGAAAGACCGTATTGGAGTAGGTGCAGTTCCAGAGAAATGGGAATTC
>NW_003526947.1:91492-105256 GCF_000181795.1 Trichinella spiralis | reverse complement strand
AGATATTGACAAATAAGAGTTTATTTTCAAGCTTCAATAAACAAAGCGGCTGTCATTAGCGTCAATCTTATCCACAACAATAATTTGTAATTTGGAAATCGCCCGGATACCCCTTTTTTAATGTCGCTCAAAGATATGGTTTATTACTATTGTTGTTAGTACGTGGGGCTAGGGAAAAATAAAAATCCACTATTTAACTTTATTTTTTTGCATGGCTTTGTTTATTTTAAATTATTACTATCGCATTTGATATAACGTCACTTTGATACAATAAAACATAGAATAATGATAAAAATTATTTTCAAAAATACTGATAATGAAAAAGTATAGACTACACCACAAATAATATATTTAAATAAACAAAATTTCAATGAATGACGAAACTTCAAAAAGACAATAAAATTTTTGAATAATAAATATTTTCATTTTTTATGTTACGTCACTATTATTAAAGTTACGTAATCCTTAATGGAATATTTGAACCAATGAAATTAAAAAATATTACAGCTAATCACAAGGGAAAGATTTGAATCAATGAGCAATTAGACAAGGAAAACCAATACGAAAAAGACTTTACGGTCTAATAAAATAGCGAGATTAGGGACTAATAAAATAGCGAGGACAACGACCAATAAATGAACAGTGGGACCGAATGGGAACAAAATTGAGCCCAAGTGGGACCATCCCATACTTAAACAGTATCAGTTCTTCATTCAGATAATTATTTCATATTTTATACAACATTTAACAATGATAAGCACTTGAAAACTTTCAAATAATTAGGTTAATGGTTAAATTGAAATAATCACAATATAATGATGTTAATTGTGAATGAATAAACTAATGAGTAGTCGCAAATAATGAAGGTGATAGTTATTGTTAAAGATTCGTGTTATTACGTAAATCCAGATAGCAGCCGTAACACTTGCAAATACAAACACAGGAGCTACAGAGAGTATTTAAAGAAACACAGAAAGAAACGATTGAGAGGACTGAGTTTATTAACAGACAAGGAACACGTATATATATCACCAACGCACACATGTATTTATATATATCCACGGATAATTGCCGTATATCGAATACAGGTTTTAACATTCAGTAGTAATAGTTTCGTTGTAAATCCGTTGGCTCTATTTCAACAGTTATTCAGTAATCATTTCGACTGCAGCAGTACTGCTAGATAACAAAGTTAGAAAAACTTTTCATACAATGTTCCAGCTTAACAGTCGCTTGGCGTCAAAAGCCAAATAACAAAAATGCAACTCAGCAGCCAATTGATTGCTTTAAGGAAAGATATGTATTTAGCGAAATAATTAACAATGTAAGGCAATGGAAAATCGTTGATAAACAACAATCATCTAATCAATATTTAAAACAACGCAACAAATAAAGTGGCACAAGTTATTTTCTGAATCACTTATCATAAAGATTAGCTAATAAAGTAACAGAAGTCATTAGCAAATTACTGATTCATCGCATGAAACCCATTAGCAAGCAGCAAACCACAAATAGGGGGCGGAGGTTATGGAATATGAGTCTCAGATGAGCTGAGAGTAGTCCCAGAAGAGAAAAACGTCCAAAACCCTTAACGCCTCAGCGCTGTCTTATTAATAATAATTGCAGCAGTATGTCCATTGCGTATGAAGGCAGTGCATACAGACTAAAATATACGTCTAAAAAGAAATATTGATTGTGTTCCAAGGTATGTGCTAGATGTACAACGTGTATTCTTTGTTATTAACCATTAACTTATTTTGGTATAGAATAAATAAGGCTGTAATGGTGTTGCTTGAACGAATTTGGATGTGACAACAGTGATCGATCTAAAAGATAGCACAGAAACTTGTCCGGTGGACGAGCAGTTAGCATACAAACTGAAAAAAAGTGGTTATAAAAATAAAAGTTCCGAAGAAACTAAATCTATCCCAGCCATCTGTGTCGAAGAAAGGTACGCAGCTTCCGATGAGCAAGCAACATTAGGCCAGTTCTAACTTTATAAATGGATATGAGGCACAATGTGCAAGAGCCAAGAGAAATATTTTCTGACTTCCTGAACATCATCAGGATCCAGAAATTCCTGATCAGAAAGAAGGCTCAACCTACTTGCTTTTGGCAAATAAAGCAAAATTGAAGGCATTGATCGACAGACTGATAAAATCTACTTTTCATAAGAAGCACCTCACTGCGATGGTATTTTTCCAACATCAAAAGTTTTGTGGTTGTGTCATGGTAGTCAACTTCTGCTCTGTAACAACCACAAGTTGATTTAAATTCATTTGCTTTATTATTATTTTTCCTCTTCTATCTGACTAAGTTTGCTCAATTTTCTGATTGTGTAATTTTTTGTACGTGCTTCAAAATTAAGTGTCCCTGTTTTCACGTTCAGTTCAGCTTTCACAATGCTCATTTTGTCTGCGTTAATTTTGAATTTGAATTCCTCTCCGTTGGTCACATGTTTTTGCTGTGTAAGTTTTGGAAATTATGAGTGCTTAATATCTTTGTGGATTACAACAAGTTTGATATATGTGAATAATCACAAGGACAATTCTCATCAGTCGCACCATTAAACTAACAGAATATGAGACAAATAAAACAACGTAAAAATTAATGGGGCACAAAAATACAGTCAATAATAAATAATAAAGTACAAAAATACGTGATAATTTGAAAATTTTAGTTCAATTGCAAAAATTTCATTTTTAAAGATTGTTATTGGGGTTTAAATTATTCAGTTTTCTCCAGAAGAATAACATGTTATGAAAGAATTTAATACTTTATCAAATAATTATAGTGCTAACATAATTGTTTTTATGCCATTAATCATTGTATAGTTGTTCTTCTAAATTCATTCAAAAATAATCTAAAGATAATGATTATGTAAAATGAAACAAATGCCACTGAGAAATGTCCTATCTTCTGTTCTTTTTTGTCTGTTTCCTTCGCCCCTTTGTACGATGATGTTTTCGACTCTGGGCGGTCTTGTGCAGTTTATCACGGTGAGTATTTTTTTCATTTGTTTCATGTCCATCCAGCACTTTTGGTGTTGTTTTACCTGAATCATTTGCAATCGCCTTCTTTCTGAGTCTAAAGTAAATAAATGTGAAATACGGTTTATATTCATTATTCTAATGAACTGCAACTTCGTACATTAACGCAAGTTCGCATTCTTTTTTGAATTCTTTCTTCATTTCTCTTTTGTAACGAAACACTCGAAATTTCCGCAAAATGTACTAAAATATAACTTTATTAATTTAAAATACTTACAATTTAAATGGGATTGTAAAACATAAGATAAGTGAAAATAAAGCTTTTACACCTTTATATGTTCAGTCTATAAAACTAAAACGCATTGAAAATCTGTTAAACAATAGAAAATGTAACGTTTTAAGAAAAATAAAAATATCACTAATTATAAATAAAGTGAATCAAACAAAATACGCCTTTAATTTATAATGATTCAACTGAATTATGTATAAGAATGAATTAGTTGAATATGGAAGTTTGCAATCAACGTTTTGTGATTACGATGAATAAAACAGAAATATTACCTTAAATAAGAGGACACAGCTTGGCACAATTATCATGAACAAGATTGTGAATACTGTTATACAAAAAACTTTATTATTCTTCATTTTTTGAAGAAAAATGTCGATAATGGATAACCCTAAAATTTAAATGACACCTGTGACTCATGTTTGCTTTGAATTAATTAAATTTACGCAGTTCACAGAACGTGCCGTCATATCCTTCCGGACAAACACATTTCAATAAAACGTTTGTAACTTGTATGCATGCTCCGGCATTTTGGCAAGTCGCTGGCTTGCAATACCCCTCTTCTATAATTATTTGAAAATGTGTATAAATTATAAGTACAAACTTTTCAATAATATTGACCTGAAAACAACATATACAAGAAAAGAACCATAGCTGTTCATAATTCCTGTTAATCAAGCAACTTACTGAATTCACAAAAGGCTCCAACAAAGCCAGATAAACAATTACAGGATCTTCCGGTCTCATGAGAGACACAAGTTCCAAAATTTTTACAGTCATTGTTCGATGAACATTGACTTATGACTAAAATATGGTTTTGAATTTAGTGTACACTTAAAAGTTATTCAGACAGTTGTGCAATGTACAAAGAAAATAATAACATATATTCATTTAAATATACTTGACATCTATAATAAACTGTAATATAAACAAATGATATAGTTACTTTCAGTACAATCTTTCCCAGAAAAATTTTCTAGGCAATCACATGTGTGATGAGTTCCATTGCTTTCACATATCCCATTATTTTTACATACTTCCTCGTCAGAACACGGATCATGAACTGAAACAATAGAAAATTAAAATTTGAAGCACCTGTTTCAGTTAAAACAAACATAAATTTGAATTAAATATTTTAAAATTTTTCTGTAACATCTATCCGTTAAAACTGTTGCTGAATACAATTTATTTCAAAAGAAGTTACCTGTTTTACAAAGATTACCATACAGTTGTGCATTGTAACAAACGCAGGATTTATCTGCTTCTGACATATTAGCAAATCCGCCATTTTTTTTACATTCAGCTTCAAATTCTTTATATGATATTTTCGGAAACAACTTATTGCAGTGCTCTGTACAATGGACCAGTCTTTGTAAATCTGTACAAGTTTGCACCCTGACATCCACACAATCCAAATGTTCTTCGTGAACACAAGCGAAGACATCACATTGCATGTTGTTACAGGGATATATAAGTTCATTAGGCAAATTCCATTCCAGTAGCTTTTGGTCTAATGAGAGACATCTACAATGTGACTCTGTAGCTAAATTAGAAAAATTAACCAATAGGGGACTCTGGTATAAAAGAGACTCATCTTCTGCGTCACAGGGAATACCAGTACAACATCTTTCTTCCTTGCATTTTAACAATAATCCACTTTCTATCTTACTATCAGAAGATATGTATTTGTACGGAATAACACTACAATTCATGTTTTCTTCACGCCCACACTTTTCGATAAAAACGCTTTTCGATGATACCACAGTATTTGAATTCGATATATAGACCCCAGGATGAAGCACAATTCTAGAAGTCAGATCTTTTTTGAAGTTTGCATTATGTAGTAAACGTAAGGTTTTAGGCTCAGTAAAAGACAAAAGCCTTCCATTTATAAAAGATGTTTGACAAAATTTGTGCAAATGATTTATATCAGTGTTTAAAAGTGTTCGTTGAACTTCCGATATTTCAACGAATGTCAGACACAACCCCTCTTCGAGGGGTTTTCCACCAAAATTGTGCTTTTTACTATAAACAGGACATTTACCACAACTGCCACCATTTATAAGGAGCCATATAATCAACAATAAAAGTTCATTCATACTCATGATCATAAACGTTTCTGAAACAATTATTCTGTGTTAAAAATAAAAAGAAATTAACATTACAAAAGAGCAAATTCTTAATTTTTAATAATATTGTAATGAAAGATATTTTACTGGAAATAAAATAATACACCATTGTTATGAATTCAATTTAATTCAAAGAGAAATTGAAAAATTGAACCATGTGTATTTAAATGATCATACTTATAATTTCATTTAAATGCAAAATCAAGTTTAGATAGTAAGCACATAAGCGGTGCCTATCATTTTAAAAGCTGTCTGGATTTTTTAAGTATATTAATAACATAATCCTCTTTGACCAACAAGGTCTGTTTAATCAAAAGTTGAAAAAACAATTCAAATCAAATAAATATGTATAATTTAGTAATAAAATCATTAATTCCTTTTTATCTATAACTAAATTAATGAGCCATGATTATTACATCATAAATGCAAAACGAACTGACTAATGAAATTTCCACTGTAATATTCAAACAACTTAATAAACTACTTACAGACAAGGTTGAAAAACAATTTTCGAAGAAAACCAGTGCTTAATACGGCTTGACACGAACACAATGATGCTATATTCTTATGCTACGTTTAGCTTTAAAAGATGTTTAAAATATAAAGCGCAATTTTTAAACAAACTAAAATTTATTAATGCAATAGTACAGTAACCTTGAACTGAACCTGAATAAATTTTACAAAAGTTAATGAAAAAATTATCAATTGAAAATTATCTGTTTCAAAAAATATAAAGCAACAATGCTATTCATTTAATTGAAATTTGAAATTTTTTCCAGTTGGTATTTTTACTCTATATTATTTAAAGAAAATCAAGCTCAATTATATTTGTTAGAAGCATGTTTAATCGATAAAGATTCATTGGTATCGCGATCTTATAATTTAAACAGTATTTATGTTGCTTTCCATGAAATGATTTTCAAATATTTCTACATTCGCTGAAATATCTGAAGTTAAATCAAGTGCATTGCTTTTTTTATGTTTGTTAATAAAAAATTAAAATCCTATTAGTATTGAAAGATGCTGTAAATTGTATAATCACGTTTATTGCTGATGGAAATCAAATAAAAGAGTAGGTTTCTTCACTACAGGAATATTTCAGCATCGTCTTTTAGTCTCTGTCTGACAGCGGTTCACTGGCTTCATGAATCCTGGTCTTGCTTCTTTTTTCAGGTGAATTATGCAAAGACTTGTGAAAGCCGTCACGTGGTCTATTTCGCCATAAATTAGGATACTATTGTCAATAGGACAACTTTATGACATGCGGCTGTTTCTACATCACCACCAAAATTCCTTGGCTAATGGGCGCTGGTTCGCCACAACTGTGATTGTCAGAAACAGGGGTCTTCATTATCATCATGTTATCATCTTACTGTGGTTATCATGTGTGCCAGTTATCATGTTGCTGTGGCTTTACCACGTAACGAGACTCCGCCAGATAATATAATATGTCAATTGTCCTGTCATGGTCTGCTTAAAATTAAATCCTTTATTTACTTTTCTTAAACTCGATGCATTCATCTCCAGAATAGGAAGTCACTGAATAATTATTTTTAAGAAATATACTTCTGAATTCAATTTCCATTTTATAAATATAAAAAAAGACAGACATTATCACCTGTACCCATGGACCATCGTTGCTGGCGTCGACATCAATGATGGAAACTCCATCGAAGTTTTGATATGCCAGGATTGTATGAGCGAAAAGAGACTACGCGGGAGAATTTTCGACGAAAAGCGGAGCAACACAATCCCCACGCTAGTATAAAAGTAGCCGTGGCAGATCAGCGAGCGCAGTTCTCGTTTGACGTTGTGTTCAGTGCAGTAGTTGTGTTGCGCCGTTATTGTGTGTGTGCTTCCGGGTGTGTTTGTGAGAGCATTTTAATTTTTGTCGACTACTGATCATTTTCATCCCGTGAATTACACAAACTGTATGCACAAGTGGATGAGTTCCGGCAAAAACAGCAAGTGAAGATATGTTGCAGGTTAATCCATTCGTGTCTTCGATTGGTAGAGAAGCCCAGTAACCGCTTTTGTCAGTCCAACAAAGATCAACCGCTGTAAAAATTGATGAATTTTGAATTGATGAATTGATGAAATTGATAAACAGCGTCACGTTCTGTCGCTCAGCTCTATCGTGGGCTAAAGCTTCTGACTAACTTGACGAAGACTAAAGGTCAGGAGAATGCTTTTCCTAACAAAAATGAAAAAACATTCAATCGACAACGTATTAGTTTCAAATGAACGAGAGATGACGTCATTGATTGCCGGTAAAGCAATAACGGGTTTATGCCGTGAGGAAATAGAAAATGGTTGTATAGTAACGAATGTTTTCCGATTGTTGTGACGCATGTTGCGCTTGTTTTCTCGTCACTTTCACGAATGCTAGCGAGCTTCTCATTCCTCTCCAATGGGTATTGTTCATTTTATTTATTGTACTTTCAAATTATTAAAGGAATATTTTTGATTTCAGGGTTGTTGGAAACGTGGATGTAAATGTAACTGTATTGAGTGATTGAAATACTGTATTTAATGATCCTCCAGTGATCATCTTACGGTGGCTGGCTGTCTCCTCCCGACTAAATAATCATTCTCTCGGTTGTTCTGCTTGCTATAGTCTACAGTAAACTTAGTCATCCACATTACATGACGAAATTCCACGCTTCAGTGAGAATACAATCAGCTAAGATAGAACTGATTACAGGATTTATAGAACTATTTTCTGTTCGTTTAATGAAATTTCACGAAATCTGAAATGATAATGGAAACTTTGCATCGAAGTTGTTCACGACGGATGAGCTGTTAAAAAGATGAAGAAGGGGCACAGTTGAGCGGCTGAAGTAGTACAATGGTTGAAGCCGGCCATGTACGACAACTAGGTACGCCATCGTTGAAGCAGCATCGCTGTCTGGCGGAGGAAATCATTCTGGCTGCTTCAGTGATACTATACTGTAGTTTGTCATTTCATGAAAGAGGTGGCATGGTTTGTGGCACACAAGTACATACACAACCCATCTGCAGACGCGTGGTTGGAAAATTATTTCGAGATCGCCATGAGCATTCCAGAACGTGAACTATTGAAGATTTTCTTGATATGGAAATACAATTTGAAACGGTGGCTTTGCAGAATACCAACGAAAAATAAGATAGGAAGCTAAGTAGAAACGGTAGGAAGAGCGCCACGTAGTGACCGCATGTCCCATGAACAGAAGAAGAACCTGTCACTACGTAAACAAACTCCGGCCATAAAACCCTTACAAAATATCCATATCACCCCTCTGATCTCCAAACCGGCGATAATGCAACTGAGAAGATACCCGCAGATCATGAAGCTTCTGTTGGTGTATGAGATATTAGAACATTCCTAGCGAATCTACAGAAAACAGTGTCCTGCAGTGCGGGTAAAAAAGTCAAAGGATGTGCCATTCGAAGAGGATAGTTATGCTGAAAGCAGACCCTCGACGAGCATTCAACTCTCCGACTTGACGACAAGAAGAAGGAGTGTGGCTCTGAAGATTTCTGATACGAAAGATAACGTGCCGGCTATGAGAAGAGCGACTAGATCAGAAGGATATCCTTCTGATGCAAATGTGACAAAATTTCATGCATAAGTGAGAATACAAGCAGATAAGCAAGAATTGATAACAGGATTTGTGGAACAATTTTGTGACTCTCAGTATTGTGAGCGCCTAGGTCAGAAGGAGATCCTTCTGGTCACCACGCACAATAACACCCACTTTCCAACTAGGCACCGCACATATCCCAACTTCTGAAGCAGGGAGAATTGGACTTCACGCACTCTTTGCGCTCTAGCCGACCAGTCCAATACAATGAGGATAGATTGAACGTATTCATCCCCAAAGTTCCGCACGAATCCACTACAGAATTGGCCGAGCATATGGGATACATTCCAGATACCGTTGCCCGTCCATTCACTTTGTTGAAAAAGCACAAGTGATTCAAAACCTTAACTCGTTGAATAGTTCGGCAAATGTACTTCATGTATGAAAGTAATAACATCACAAAAAGTATCTGAGCAACAGGACGGTTTACTTGTCCAACAGGAAAATGCATGCCTACGGGGCATTCATCGTGCACTTCCTTTCAGGAAGGAGCTTTCATTGTTGTTCAGCTTTCAAACAACATTGGAAGTTGTCGACAGTGGCTCAGCACATATTGGCAGTTCTTCTTTCCCACTGCTCACCATATTGTTATTCTGAACCGAATCTTTGGACATATCCTTCTTGATCCCTTTTGTTAAGCCACTGACAAACGAGCTTTCCTGCAGATTGAGACTTTCAGCAGCTGTAATGATCGCTGCGTCCAGATCAATACTGAGTTCTTCCAGGCGGATACGAGATTCCCTTGACAGCTGTGAATCATCGCACCATCTGCGCAGGGATTCAGCCGTTTTCTCCGCGCGCTGAATCAGTAGAATCAGGCGATTCCTTTGCAATGCCACCGTGAAATCTGTTGATTCCATCGCAGCCGTAATTTGATCCAGACGACGATGACCTTCTTTTTCATCGTTTTCCCATGCAGCTACAGCTGCAATGTTTTCAGGCGCTTCCTTTCTCTCCGGCTTTGCTTCCAGTAAACTCTCAGAGTCCCCTGTAGCCCTAGAAAAGCCATCAAAACTGCCTGCGACAGCAGACATAGAGTCGCTATGGCATACTGGAAACGCTGTAGACACTTGACATTTCTGTCGAAGCCATTCATCCGCAGCACCGACTTGTTCCCGAATCAAATTAGCACACTGCTCCCATTCAACCGAAGAACGAGTACCATGACGCAGTGTTTTTAATTTGTCACGTTGACATAGCAAATGAACAAGCTCACCTCGGTACTTATCGACGGCTTCTCTCGACGGAAACTCCTGCAGAAGCTCCCTTTCAAGCGCCCCAGCCGCCTCTTGCGCACTCTTTATTACCTGTTCCATATGAACGTTAGTAGCTTCACCACTAGTACTGCCAATCCGGCTCGGAGGACCATGAACCATATTTCCAATTGACCAAAGCTACTGAAAATGAATAACGAACGCAGAGCAGTAATGATAACGCCTTTCTCGAGTGAATATTTATTCAACAACCAACAACTCTTTACGAACAGACATTTATATATAAAATCACTTCCGGTTTGAATAAGGTCACTGCTTACAGCAACTGCCGTTGGCAATTTTCTTTATCATATTTGCATAATGTTACTCTGGTTACGCGCCTCGCTATTTGTAGTAGTCAATTCAATGGATTTTACCAGTTCTGGATGCGACAATAATATATTCTAACAAGCTGGTGAAGCTGAAATGAATAATGGCTACAATAATAACATGCATAACGAATAGCAGATAATATCTACTGGAATTAATTGTTTATTGGTGACGTTTATAAGGCGAAGCAATGTGTCATATAAATAAATATATGGGTCAACAGGATGTTGTTTTCGAAATCAATCTGTATATGATTACTTGACTGTGATTTGTCACGAAATGTCCATTTAATTTTGCTGGAGCCACTGCTGCATTTGAAAGTTGCTTGCCACAGACAAAGTATAAGGGAATAGGGCAACTTGGATCACCAATCCAATTAATGCCCATTGAGAAATAACTTCTATTGTACAAACGGACCTTCTTTGTGTTCTTTTTTTCAATGATACCTGTAAGTCATCAGACGGCAGCACTTCCTAGTCACTAGTCAAGTCAGAATTGCTTGGACGTGTCCTTTGCAAAAACTGCCACATCCAGGATGTTGAAAACAAAATAAATAATTAATACTTGATTGAATAAGAGAAAAACAGAGGGAATGACAAAAGAAGTAACAGCTGAAAGCTACAGTAAAAATGAATAGAACTCAGGTAAATAAGAGAAACAATGACTCACACTCAAATTTCTACAACGGAGAAAAATATAGGTAGATACTTTGACCTCGTGAAGACATCGTTGTGAGTGGGCAAAGTGATTGGACATATCCTCAGACAATTTGCACTTGTGGCAATATTTTGCGGAACCCCTGGACGCACTCACGGAACCCCATTTCAGAAACGCTGTATAAGACAATTAATTATAAGTGTAAATAATCAGGTAGATGCTGGACAGATTGATAATGTGCTGATTAAATAATTAGTAAATTTTAGAATTTGTAGGCTATAGTACAGAATAAATGCTAATGAAGCTCCGCAAACTTTTAAATTTTTTGAAAATAATGTTGGGCTTTTCATTATACAGTTAAGCATAACACGTCATCGACATTTTGAAAGTTTGATATATAGGAATTAAAGAAAAGATTTTCCTATTGACTTAATCATTAATTATTTCAAAATTTTATACATTTCAAAATTCACCACAATTAGTAAAAGCAAGTTGCTGGAAGTCGTATGAATTGGTGAAGAAGAAAATCTTCCAGCACCTCTAGAGCGACAAAAACAATAGTACGTTTTTCTGTAGTATGAAGTGCTTAACCTTATGATGGATTGTTGGCGTTGGGTACGTTGTTGGAGTCATGGGTGCGCCACACCTCACATTAGAATTCCTGCTCAACACTTTTCCATATCTTTAAGCTAAAACTATAGAAATGGCTTAGAAAAACGTAGTTGTATTAGAACACCAAAAAATGACTAGAGATCTGAATTTTAGTCTCAAAATGCGCAGAATAACGTGTTATACTCAACTCAGTTACTTGTCTCATGAATTTTGCGAAACATAATCTACACGAAGAAAAAAACTAAAAATGACGATTTTCTAACGATAATTTTGTTGCAATTTTTACCAATAAAAGTCTTCAAAATTATTAAGAGTGAAAATATTTCAATGCCGTCATATACAACTATCTTTTTACAGTCTATTAAAGCAACTTTCATAATAATTGAAGATATTTTAAGCTTTTCACACGTGTTTTTGTAATGTGAGGGTATGCCACACCCCAAGAATCCAGCAATGTATTTTTCAAATTTACAATGTTCCATAGACCGAGCAAAAATATCTGCAGTATTGCATTTCTTTTCGAAATATGTGTTATTGTTTCAAAAGCGAAGTCACAAAGCTTCAGACTATAAAAATAAAAATTGACAAACTGCATCGAAAACAAAACCGCCTGGGGTGTGCTACACCCCAACAATTCATCAAAGGGTTAATTTAGAGTAAATTTAAAATATATAAACATTGGAGGTAAATTTAAACAAAAAGCTTCATTGATCAAATTTAAAACAAAAAAAGCGTTAAGTACATTAAACTCTAGCTATATATAAGCAGCGATTAACGGGATTTGCGATCAGTTTTGCCTTTTTTGACGAACAGGACGCTCCTCTGACGTCAAGTAAGTGAACAATTTAGAGGGTAAAATTTTGTAATTTTTGTTCTCTTTCAGAATGCTTGATTCTCGAATGTTCAATTGCGAGTTCGTAAAACGGTTTCAGTATGTGATTAGGATGGCAGCAGTGATCCAATGGATCGCGATGGTGGTCGCCATTTTGTACTTAATTTTGCTGTACAGAAAGGCGAAAAATGCCGATTGGAGACGTCGTAGGGAAATACGCCACTATCAAGTATTAAAATATATCGGCTGTTTCAAATCGGTTCCACTTCGATTTTATTCCAAAGTTCCAAGTGGCGAATATCTCTGTGGCCGCAATGCGCAACAAATGGCGTGTAAGAAGATTGTTGCTGTGAGAAGAGATCCACCGTTGAATAGAATAATGGTGCAAATGAAGCCAGTGATAATTTCCAGAGAGAACCGTAATGTACCACCAACGGATGTTATGCTGCAAATAATTCATCTCTAACTAGTGTCTGATGATTCTTTAACTCCACTTATTTTTTTGTTATATTCACATTTAAAAGATCATTTATTTCTTTATTGATGTCACATTTAATTTTCATTTATATATTTAATTCTTTATCGAAATAAATAATAATAATTGTTTTTTTGTGTTTTACTGAAATAAAATTATAAAAATTATAGCAATATACTCTCAGGATACCATTGCCCGTCACCTCCACTCTGTTGAAAAAGTGCAAGTGATTCAAAAAAATAACACGATGAATGATGAGCGTATAGTGCGGCAAATGTACATCACGTATGAAGGTAATAGCATCACAGAAAGAATCTGAGCAACCGGATGGTTTGCTTGTCCAACAGAAAAATGCATGCCTACGGGACATTCATCGTGCATTTACTTCAGGAAGGAGCTCGGTTGGATAGTTCTACCGAACCTACCGTATTCGCCTCCTGATACAGCACTGACAGATTATTATCTTTTCTGGTCGCTGTCCAGCGTTGTACATTGCGTTTCATTTAACAACGATGTTTAGCTACAAACGTTGTTCATTGAATTCTTCGAGTCAAGACTTTGTGATTTCAATCATCAA
>NW_003526947.1:91114-91482 GCF_000181795.1 Trichinella spiralis | reverse complement strand
GATACATGTAAGTCATCGGACGGTAGCGGTCCTAAAGACTAGTCAAGTCGGAATTGCTGGGAGGTGTCGTATGGGGAAAACTGCCACATCCAGGATGTTGAAAACAAAATAAATAATTAATACTTGATGGAATAAGAGAAAAACAGAGGGAATGACAAAAGAAGTAACAGCTGAAAGCTACAGTAAAAATGAATAGAACTCAGGTAAATAAGAGAAACAATGACTCACACTCAAATTTCTACAACGGAGAAAAATATAGGTAGATACTTTGACCTCGTGAAGACATCGTTGTGAGTGGGCAAAGTGATTGGACATATCCTCAGACAATTTGCACTTGTGGCAATATTTTGCGGAACCCCTGGACGCAC
>NW_003526947.1:84745-91104 GCF_000181795.1 Trichinella spiralis | reverse complement strand
CCGTAATGTTATCACCCAAACGGGATGTATGCTGCAAATAATTCATCTCTAAACTAGTGTCTGATGATTCTTTAACTCCACTTATTTTTTTTGTTATATTCACATTTAAAAGATCATTTATTTCTTTATTGATGTCACATTTAATTTTCATTTATATATTTAATTCTTTATCGAAATAAATAATAATAATTGTTTTTTTGTGTTTTACTGAAATAAAATTATAAAAATTATAGCAATATACTCTCAGGATACCATTGCCCGTCACCTCCACTCTGTTGAAAAAGTGCAAGTGATTCAAAAAAATAACACGATGAATGATGAGCGTATAGTGCGGCAAATGTACATCACGTATGAAGGTAATAGCATCACAGAAAGAATCTGAGCAACCGGATGGTTTGCTTGTCCAACAGAAAAATGCATGCCTACGGGACATTCATCGTGCATTTACTTCAGGAAGGAGCTCGGTTGGATAGTTCTACCGAACCTACCGTATTCGCCTCCTGATACAGCACTGACAGATTATTATCTTTTCTGGTCGCTGTCCAGCGTTGTACATTGCGTTTCATTTAACAACGATGTTTAGCTACAAACGTTGTTCATTGAATTCTTCGAGTCAAGACTTTGTGATTTCTATCATCAAATCATTGATTAGCTAGCGGAACAATGGCCCGATTTGGTGAACAATGATGAGAATATAATTCTTGATTGATTTTTTAACATTTTAAATGAAAAATAAACGTTGATTGCTTTAATTACATAGTATATTATCACCAGGTATCAGATGCTCTCGCAGAGTGGTTAGCTGAAGTGCCAGCTGTACCCTGGCCCTGGAGGACCCGCCCTCGCTGGAACAGCCTATCCTGCAAAGAATCCAGCCCACTGCACCGCGGCAACGGAACAAGCCGGAAACGATGACAGAGGCATTGCAATTTATGTGACCCTTCCATATTTAAATTCCATACATTTCATTAACAGTTCAATGTTCACTGTTTCAAATTGTAGTTCCAATGCAAATATCTGTTCTTATAATTTTATTGTATGGTTTAAATTCCAAGTGGACTCAATATAAATTTGCAAATGATTTTGAATGGCTAGACAGGCGATCGCGGGCCTTCACCACGGTTCGTCTCGGGTTGGCCTGATATTGCACTCCCTGCAGGATCGTCGTATGTTTCCCTTGGGGAAAATACAAAGAGAGGACAAAATAGCGGCTGTACAGTTCCAGACCAAATGGATGTGAATTAAAGCCACCTGAGTTGTAGCCGCCATTTGTAAAAGAGCGACAGCAGAATTGAAGCGGCGCCGCAGTCCAGCAAAAGAGATCACTCTCGCTTCCCCAGTGACCGTGTCACCTACGAAACGCAGTACAGTATATAAGTCTCTTGGCAAACTGATTACTGGTTGAATTCAAACTTGAGAACTTCAATGGTTTCTGCAATTCAATTGAAGAAAATGCAGGTGCATTTCAGTGTAAGTAGGTATAGTATACCACGTTTTTGGAAGTATTTTTTACGAAATGGTTTTACGTCAGAATCATTCATTGAGTGGTGAAGATGGAAATTTCTGTGCGATATCTATTATTTTGCTTGCTTTTGAGCTAGCGTTACTCTCAATTTTATTTGTTCAACCTAATTAAAAATTGCTGCATTGCTTGATTGTTTGTTTTGAATGCTGTGGAGTTTTGATTGCCTGCGCGCAACCTACCCTCGCACAAAACATGCCCCATACATAGAAAATTGTGACAGAACGTCGAATGATGGCGTAAGTTTCTTCGGTGCCTTTGACATCTATCATGATGGGGATTTACGCATTCATGAATAATTCCACAAGCTGCGGTTCTATGCAACAACCGGTTTGGGGAATAATTGGAATTTACATCAAGCGACCCCAGCGAAGCGAATAGGTATAAGCACATTTTAGTAATTTTAATAAAGGTTTCTCTCAAAAACTATAAATTTTATGAAATGAATCTAATATTTGTATTTTTTTGTATTGGAATTTAACGAATAGTAACTGTTATTTGTAAATTATTAAGAGAGTAACTTGCTTTGATGTCAGCTTGTAATATTTTGAATATTATGCACTAAAATATCATTTTACATTTTCTGCATCAACTCTACTGAATTCTGATAATCTGACAAAGTGCCTGCCGGTCGTTCTCAACTCAATTTTGAAATACAAGTTCGCTTGTCGCCCTGAGCTTGGACAGAGGTGGCTTGCGTTAAAGTAGCTGTCTTGGTTGTTTCTCATTACAGGCTGCTGTTTCGACGAACGGGATTGCCCTTCACTACAGTAAGGGTATTTCGTTCTAACTTTATAAGCTACTCCTTTCATTACATCAGCGCTCGATTTTTCGCTCTTTGAATTGTACTTATGTGTCACAAACGAAGCCATCTCTTTTATCGAATGACGAACTGGCGTACAGGATCACTGGAGCAGACTGAATGAATTCTTACGCCAGATAGCGATGCTGCTTCATCGATGGCGTAGCTGCTTGTCGTACATGGCTTGCCTCAACCATTTAACTACTTCAGCCGCTCGCTCATACTGTGTTCCTTCTTCACCGTTTTAACAGCTCATCCGTCTTGTACAACTTCGATGGAAAATTTCCATTCTGATTTCAGATTTCGTCAAATTTCAAGAAACGATCAGAAACTGTTCTATAAATCCAGTGATCAGCTCTATCTTAGCTGATTGTATTTTCACTGAAGCGTGGAATGTCGTCATGTAATGTGGATGACTAAGTTTACTGTAGACTATAGCAAGCGGAACAACCGAGAGAATGATTATTTAGTCGGGAGGAGACAGCCAGCCACCGTAAGATGATCACTGGAGGATCATTAAATACAGTATTTCAATCACTCAATACAGTTACATTTGTATCCACATTTCCAACAACCTTGAAATCAAAAATATTCCTTTAATAATTTGAAAGTACAATAAATAAAATGAATAATACCCATTGGAGACTAATGAGAAGCTCGGTAGCATTCGTGCAAGTGACGAGAAAACAAGCGCAACCTGTGTCACAACAATCAGAAAACAGTCGTTACTATACAACCATTTTCTATTTCCTCACGGCATAAACCCGTTATTGCTTTACCGGCAATCAATGACGTCATCTCTCGTTCATTTGAAACTAATACGTTGTCGATTGAATGTTTTTTCATTTTTATAGCGGTTGATCTTTGTTGGAGTGACAAAAGCGCTTACTGGGCTTCTCCACCAATCGAAGACACGAATGGATTAACTTGCAACATATCTTCACTTGATGTTTTCGCCGGAACCCATCCACTTGTGCATATAATTAGTGTAATTCACAGGATGAAAATGATCAGTAGACGACAAAAATTAAAATGCTCTCACAAACACACCCGTAAACACATACACATGAACAGCGCAACGCAACCACCGCACTGAACACAACGTCAAACGGCGACTGGGCTCCCTCGCCTGCCACGGCTAGTTTTATACTAGCGTGAGGGTTGTGTTGCTCCGCTTTTTGTCGAAAATTCGCCCGCGTAGCCTCTTTTCGCTCACGCCGACCGTGATTGGTAGGCACGGAATTTTCCAATTGATCGATGGAGTCTCTTTTTGCTCACGCCAGGCAATATTTATCTTGTATTGTATAACTGATGACTTTGATTCGAACTTTTTTCATATCTGATATGTTTTACATTTTTTATTTACCAAATTGAGCAGTGCTAGAATATATGACAAAATTTTGCGTGGAAAAATTCATCTTCACCTTCAACGCTGTTAGAGTTGGGCATGTGATGCTGCATGGTAATGGAGTAGTTCTATATATTTTTTGGTAATGAAATCCTTTTATCCATAAAAGTATATGTATCCAGATATGTAATATTATTGTAATAATTGCTCATAATTATATTACTTATAAGATTGTTATATTTATTAAATAATTAATTGATTCACAAAAATAGAATTCTGCGTATTTTATTTTCAAGGAAACGCTGCATGTATACATAAATGAATTCTGCGCAATGCAATCTGGGCACGAATAAATGGAATTATGCAACATTTTACGAGCTGTATTAATCTCTCTGTTGTTTTTTTATATACCTGATAAAAAATTCTAGTACGTCTTCTTTATAATCAACATTTCGAAAATATAAGTTTGAATCGCATTCACTGATTTTTAGCAAAACAACTGGCTTTTTAGGAAGAAGGAAATCTAGCGTTTTTAGTACATCATTCTGCACGACGATGATTGTCAAGTAGCTGTGTCATATTTAGTTGGTAAAGTTACTTTTGAAATTAATTTCTTATTAATTTTTACATTTCCAGTTAATATTATTGAAATGGAGTCGATTGCGATTTCCTCTGATACAAGATTTAGAGGTCAGTCAGGTGAGTATATTTTTATACATAGAATATTTCAGAATTTTTTTTCTTTTGTGTAACAGTTAACATTATTTTATTGTATGGATAAAGCATAATTACCAGCAGCTCTGGAGAACGGTGCACAAGAAATTATGCTACAATTTTGAAATCATCTTTTTATTATTTAATCTATTGCAAGATCGGTCTGAGATTAGATAGAAGCAGGTTTGTAAGATTTAACGAAGAATTGTCCCTCGAAGCTAGCGATGAATGTTATTTTAGAATAACATTGAACGATGTGAACAGTATAGTAATAAGTAATTGCTGGGAAATTTATAAAAACATTTTTCCAGTTAAAATATTCAGTTTTTTGTTAATTGCTCTATTGCTTCTGTTAAGCGAATGAAATGAATACAATTTTAAACGGGGAAAGAAAAGCATAAGGAAATTTTGAAAAATCAGAATGTACTGAAGGAACGTTATCATCACTATAAATAATATGTGATACATTGAAGTGGCATTATTGATTGAAAGAAGGTATGACATGAAGATAAATGTTCATAAATGAATACACTTTAATCATTACATAAAAAATGATGTAGCATGCAAATAATTTAAAAATTATAAATTGATTGAGTAGTTTATACCGTGATCTTGCTTCAGAATCATTTTCAGCTTTCCAATAAAGATTTCGTATTTTGGTTCTTCTTCATAATTCATTTTACTAACGGTTTCATATATTTCAGTAAATTCTTCAGGCAAATTCTTTAACCACGTTGTTGATCTGAAGTTCTTTCTTTTGATTTGTCCGCAAAGCTTCATATTATTTTTATTAGGTTTCCATGGTAGGAAACCCCCGTAGAATTCAACGACCATGTAAAACCACGATATCAGATCATCATGCCGGCCAAATTCCTTTTCATCAAAGGCATTCAGGGATGCGTATTCGGGTGTGCCATAAAAGAGTGGAGCCTTACGTGCTGGACGCAGTGAACCGTCTTTGAAACGGTACTGCCTCGCAATACCAAAATCGAGAAGGTAAATTTTATCAGCGCTTCCTGTAAATTCAACTGCAAAATTTTCAGGCTTTACATCTCTGTGGATAAAACCTGCTTCATGTACTTCTCTGATCACTTCAATGCATTGAATACTAATCTTGAGTGCATCCACAGGAGGCAGGTCTTTGCCACGAAAATAATTTTTGTAATCTTTCAAGTTTCTTCCAGTGAGATTCATAATAATGTAATTGACATTCTTGTCGCTTCCGCAAGCAATTAGCTGACAGATACGTGAGCTTTTGCCCTGAAGTGCTGACAAAATTTTAACTTCTGTCCGCATCACTTTTTTGCCGTCCTGTATTTGTTGTGCCGAATTTTAAATTGAATGAATGGCCGAATGTGAAATTTGTTTTGCCGTCCTGTATTTGTGTTTTTGCCATTTGAACCTGTAATTTAAAAAAAATGTTGGAAAAGGAACATTGGTCTAATACAAAATTCTTATTAAAATCACACATTTTGGTTAATTATTATATAATTTATGGATTCGTTATCAGCTAGAAATATATACTTTTTTACCTTTGCAGCGAAACGACTTTCTTCATTACCCACTTCTGAAACTTCGTATACGGTTCCGAAACCGCCCGCACCGAGACGCTGAAGTACCTGCCACTTGTTATCTATCACATCCGGAAAATGAAGATTATTACAAAGCATCGGCATGAGCCGCCACACAGCAAACAAAACAGCAATGAAATGACTGAATTTTCTCATGAGCTTTAAACGTAACTTGTATAAATTAAAAAATGGAGTGCAGGTTTTAAATTTAAAAGTTTCAGTAGCATGCTGTACATCCGTAAAATGGAATCATTATTTTTTAAAGGGATGGTGGATTGCGGGACAAATTTTCACGGTCTAATTTTACTGGTCGTTGAACTCGCTATTTCATTGGACCATCAATTCGTCGTCTTATTAGTTTTCCTTATCTAATTGCTCATTGATTCAAACTTTTCAGTTGTG
>NW_003526947.1:83280-84089 GCF_000181795.1 Trichinella spiralis | reverse complement strand
AGTGATCAACGTTTTCAATAATAATGTTTATCATTATTCTATATTTTATTGTACCAGAGTGACGTTATATCAAATGCGATAATAATAATTCAGAAAAAACAATACGATACAAAAATAAATTAAATAGTGATTTTGATTTTTCACTAGTCAAGAGTAGCAACAACAACAGTAAAGAACAGCCAACAACAACAACAATAAACAACATAACAGTGAACAATGTTAACAAAGTAGAAACGACGAAAAAGAATAATACAATACAATGAAATAAAATACGAGTATAATACAATACAATACAAATATAATATAGTACAATACAACACAACAAAATAGAATAAAAATATAATACAAGCCACCACTTGGAAGGCGGCACTAAATCGGCTCCGGCGTTAAATACATTAAAGCTGCTAGGAACTGCTCCAGCGTACGTCTACCGTTGGTGTATTCACCCGTATATTGTGCAACCCATCGTTGCTTTTGAGCATAAACCCTGTTTACCCGTCTTAAGTCACCAACGGTCACGTTTCCTGATAGCACCTGTTGAATCAGGGTGTCCATAACACCCTGTTCCGCTATCAGGAGCTCAAGCAGTTCATAAAACCCGTTATGACTTTTAGCCGCTTTTCTGTTGAGCCGATTATGCCAACCTTCCAAGTGGTTATTTGTCCTAATATTTACATTATGTACATTCCATAGCGGCAGTCGCGTACATTGAATAAAATGGCAAAAATTTTGGCCCGAAAAAAATTCCCCTGTAGTTAATTAAACAAAAAAATAATGGAAAAATGCATGGAAATTCTCTTTGAAAATCC
>NW_003526947.1:73701-82345 GCF_000181795.1 Trichinella spiralis | reverse complement strand
AATTTCAAAAACCCGTTCCCAAATTCATTTTTGTTTGGTCCTGCGTTTTGCATTCGAGAGTTATTTGAATCATTTTCTGTTCTGTTCATCATTTTCACAATGGCTGATATTTCTGAGCTGCGTTTTGTAACAAATCGTAGTGGAAGTACGTCTCTTGTTTCTCAAGGAAGGACATATACAAATTGAGATACACCAATAAACAGAGAAAACATTGGGTTTGCTCAAAAGTATGCGCTAAATATACAGTGTGTGTCCTTCGTTATTAAGGATTAGGTTACTTTGGTATAGGGCAGAGAAGGCTGCAAGGGTGTCATATGGACAAACCTGGATGTGACATTTGTGATCACGCAAAAGGATCACATCGAAAGCTGCCCAGTGGACGAGCATTTAGCATACAAAATGGAAAAAAAGGCGGTTTTGAAAAAACGACGCGCGGAAGAAACAAAATCCATCCTCGCCATTTACGATGAAGAAGTTTCCGCCGCGTCCGCCGTACCATCTACATCTGGCCATTTTCCGCTTTTTAAGCTAGTGAAGTCCACTATGTACAGCCACCGGTCAAAGCGATACCTAAAACTGCCTGAACATCGTCGGGACCAGCAAATCCCTGAAGCATTCAGGACAACAATGGCCGGTGAAGATTTTTTGCTGTGGCAGAATGCATCGAGTCATATATTGGTATTGGCTACGGGTTCTAACATTAGACTGATGGCAGTCAGGCGAACATGGGCATTTGATGGTACTTTCAAGGTTGTACCACAATGGTATCAAAAACTGTTTACCATCCATACCTTTTTGGCGGGAAAGCTGGTGCCAGAAGTCTATTCTTTATGTACGGATAAAGATCTTACGTCAATCTTAATCCACAAACAATAATTTGTGATTTTGAAATCTCTCTGATACCACTTTGTTAATATTGTTCACTATTATGTTGTTTATTGTTGTTGTTGTTGACTGTTCCTTACTGTTGTTGTTGCTGCTCTTGATTAGTGAAAAATCAAAATCACTATTTAATTTATTTTTGTATCGTATTGGTTTTTCTGAATTATCGCATGTGATATAACGTCACTCTGGTATAATAAAATATAGAATAATGATAAAAATTATTATTGAAAACGTTGATCACTATAAAGTATAAACTAAATAATATATTAGAAAAACAAAATTTCAATGAATGATAAAACTTATAAATCTTGATTGAAACAATTCCCAAATTAGGAATATTCTCATTATTAATGTTACGTCACCACTATTAAAGTTACGTAATCCTAAATGGAATATTTGAACCAATGAAATGAAGAATATTATAGCTAATCACAACTGAAGAGTTTGAATCAATGAACAATTAGATAAGGAAAAGTAATAAGACGACGAATTGAGGGTCCAATGAAATAGCGAGTTCAACGACCAGTAAGAAAAGGCGGTGAAAATTTGTCCCCGACCAACAGTGAATATTAATTAACAGACAAAATTAATTAAATGCTGTTCAGAAAATGTATTTTCTTGTATCAAAAGGTGGCACATTAAAATTTATTGAGAATTTATTGGAATTTTTTAGAAAAAAATATAAGGATAACTTAAAGCCCTTTCAACGAAAAATTACAAACCTTTTAAACGTATCTAAAACAGTAAACACTACAGTTATAATATTTTTGAAAATCTGTGTTTCAGGTAGTTGAATTAAATTAATTAGAAAGATTTGTTAAACATTTTAATCTTGTCAGCACAATTCATGATGATTTGTTCATCGGGGTACTATCACCAAATGGGACTATGAATGATTAAGGAAAACAAATGGTCATAGTATATTAAAACAAATTTGAATATTAGGCCTAAAAGTTTACTTTATTGTTTTTCAATTTTTACGAGCAAAAAAATGTCAATTCTAGTATCAACTGCTCTTGCATATTCTTTTGTACGTAACACAGTATCCCTGACCTTCAAAATTTCTTCTTTAAAGAATACTCACAATTCAGAAAGGAAATTCATCTAAAATGAGAAATCCTTATTACATATTTGATACAATTTTACATTTTTTGTGTTACAGTGCGTTTTAGCAAATTGTTTATTCGACCAAAAATACGATGTTATTGCAAATTAGATAGCAAGCAACAAAGGTAGCATAAAATTGCACAATATTGTCAACATCTTCAACGAAACATTTTTCTAATTCGTTACATTTTTACATGGGTAAAGTTATTTTCTTTATTATAATTATGAATTGTGGGGATAGTGAATATTAATGAATAACTCCCAATAATTAGCAATCATGTTAGCAATTTTGTTTTACCAGATTGTGATAAATGATAAATAAACAGAAATAAGTAAGACAAGTATTTGAATGGCTTTAGAACTACGCATCGTCGTTGAGTTTTAAGAAAGTTTAGCACCGGCAGTTTTCTTGTGTTATATGATAGTTATTAAACCATTTTTGGATTCTGTTTATTTAAAATGTACTGGATAATTCTTGCTGCAGCTTCACACAGCATGTTAAAGTGACATATTGAATTTGATCAAAAGATCAGAAAATTTTGATGCAAAGGATTTCATAGAAAAGATGCTTAATTACCAGTAAATGAAACTGTTGAGCATAATAAAATATTACTGTTTTATAATTCTTGAAATTTCATCTTGAAAGTTATCGAATAGATTTGTGTGAATGCATTTTGAAATTCCAAAATAGTAGTGCAATATAAATGAATAATATAATAATTTTATTTTTTCTATCACGCTGAGAATAAGCTATCCAAAATAAGATGAAATTAGACGTTGAAACTTTATGCAACGAGGCGAGGTTGTTTAACGCATCGGTTTTCAAAATTAAGCTTTTCAATTTTCATGAAAAGTTGTCCTATGAAAAATGATACGCTTGCTTCCTTCCTTTACGTTATTTGCTGTGGAGTGATCAATATTCATGAAGTGAACTTCAGTTTAAGCAATTACAGGTTATGGGCTTATCCTTGTTAAAGATTATTTCTTTCACAGGAAAACAGCTTGTTACTTCGTATTATTTTTTTATGTATTTACAAAATGATTCATTGTAACATAATTAAGCGCAAACTGAAGATGGCTTACGTAGTTTATAACATTATTAATGTTGTCAATGTTTATGAATCATTAATTATTCTTAGAGAAGAAAATGTTATTTTTCTTTCTGAGTTTATTACAAATGGAAAATGTAAAATTCCATTTGACTAAAAATTGGTGAACGTAAAAAATGGTAAAAACGCAACAATAAATAGTTTAAAACAGTGGTTCTCTAAAGGAAGTAAATTTTTTACCCTGCAGCTGGATGAGTCCACGGATATACAAGGTTTATCCCAATTGATTGCATTTATCCTTTTTGTATGGAACAGTGAGCCGCATGAGGATATACTGTTTTGTGAACCAATTATTTGGGGGTACTAGTGAGGAAATATTTGAAACTCTTGACGCTTATGTAAAATCGAAGGAGTTGGACTGGAGGAACTGTGTTGGTATATGTACGGATGGTGCACGGGCAATGTGTCGTAAGGACAGTGGTGTTGTGACACGCGTTCTTAGACAAAGTCCTAATGCTTCATGGACTCACTGCAGCATTCATAGAGAAGCATTGGTATCAAAAACTATATCAGACGATTTAAAAAATGTTTTAAACACTGCCGTGAAAATCATCAACTTCATTAAGAGTAAACGGTTACAGTCTCGCTTATTTGAAAAACTGTGCGAAGAGATGGGAAGCTGCCACAAATCTCTTCTTTTCCATTCTGATGTACGTTGGCTGTCAAGGGGTAAAGTGCTAACAAGACTTGTTGAACTCCGCGAAGAAGTTGCAATATTTCTGAAAGAACAAAGTGATTACTCGAAAGTATTGCGGGATGAGAAATTCGTTCTTAAGCTCACTTATTTGCAGACATATTTTCGAAATTAAATGAACTAAATTTATATCTACAATGGATGGACGCAGCTGACATATTTTCAGTACATGATAAGATTCGAGGTTTTATGAAAAAGCTTTATTTATGGAAAAAAATGTTAAAGACGGAAATTATTGTTGTTTCGAGACATTGGCGACTTTTATCGTCGAAAAAGTAGCGACACTAGATGAGGACTTAATCTCTATGATAGTTGCACATCTAGATTCGTTGAAAGAAAGTTTTGATTATTACTTCAGTGAAGAAAAGAAATTCTGTGATAAAAATATCTGGATTGTAAATCCGTTTCAGGGTGATGTTGTGGCTACTGGCATATCTACGAAGGCAAACGAAAAATTAATCGATTTGTCTGAAGATTATTCGTTTAAAGAGAGTTTTGATCGTAAGAGATTAAAAGTGCTCCTCTCTTTTACTACTTCGAACATGTGCAAAATTGGATTTTCAGCAATGATTGGAATTAAAACCAAATTACGAAATAAACTACAATTATCCAACACCTTGCGTCTAAAACTAACACATATTAGTGTGGACATCGAAGAAGACATCAGTCAAAACAGAAAACAAGCACATTGTTCCCACACACCGCATTATGCATCTCACTAATAAACATATACATTATAATCAGATGTATTCATTAAAAATAAATAAAAGTATAAAACTTATATGTTTTACTGAAATATATCCTTCCCTTTTAAAAAATGCATTGCAAGCCGGTGGGCCGCGAAAATTTATCGTGGACCAAAGTGGGTCGCAGCCCAGAAAAGTTTGAGAACCACTGCTCTAGTCAATAAAACAGTGTATGTGACGACCCCAACCCTGGGATCCCTTTTCACAATAAATTTTGAGAAAAAACAACAAAATGAATCCTGATCACGTAGCAGCATTTACGACAGCTAAAAGAAATTGATATATGACTATTTCCATTTTTTACATATTTTTATGCCTATTTTCACTATATTAGGTTGGTATTTCTACTGTATTTCTTTGATGAAGAGAAATGCTGATATTCATGCTATAATTTACAAGCTTTCAACTGAATATGCTTATTTCAGCTAAATGATCTGATCTAAGTGACTTGACAAACTGATGATTGATATGACTGCGGTTGCAAAACTTTTTTTAGCTCGTTGTTACTTTTGCCGTTGTGTGTACACTGTGAAGCGCTTACTCCATCCCTATTACTTGCAATGCACACCTAATTTGGTTTTCATTTTGTTTTATTGTTAATGGGATATTCACATAAATCACTAAAATCTATCCGCTTACACTCTAATTCTACTTATTTTTTCAGTCTTATTGATCGGTGCCTTTTAAAAAATCAAACAGATTTAAACTAGTTGAATTTTTTTAATAATCAATCGCAAATTGCCAGGCATTCAAAGTTAAAAAAATATTGTGGTTCAAGATGAAAAAGTCCAACTATATTTTTTCTGTTTAAAAATTAGGGGAATGTATATGTATATAAATGTATATACATGTATTATATTATATTACATTATATTGTTGTGACAGAAAATGTTAAACCAAAATATATATATAAAATGAATCATTATTGCAGTTGAAAAAATTTATTTCTCAATATATTTCTTCATTTTAATAATAAAAATATCATTTTAATATTTTAATTCATTTACTTTGTAATTCATATTAAATTGTTTTTAAAGAATTGAAAATTATCAAGAATTATTTTAGATATTTTAAAAGTAGAATTTATGCATTGTTTTTGCTTTAAATACAATTCATTTTTCATTTCATCGGGGCAGTGAACGTGGCGTAAGCGTATCACTTGCCTGGGGTTGTGCAGAGTTGTTATATCGGGGTTCGAGTCCTGATATGAAAAAAGAAAATTGCGGCGTAAAGCGCAGCGCAAAGACCGTGTGTAGAGCTAACAAGCAAAAGCTCTAATACACAAAACAGGGTTTGGGACGTTCCCAACCCTGGGATCCCTTTTCACAATAAATTTTGAGAAAAAACAACAAAATGAATCCTGATCACGTAGCAGCATTTACGACAGCTAAAAGAAATTGATATATGACTTTTTCCATTTTTTACATATTTTTATGCCTATTTTCACTATATTAGGTTGGTATTTCTACTGTATTTCTTTGATGAAGAGAAATGTTGATATTCATGCTATTATTTACAAGCTTTCAACTGAAAATGCTTATTTCAGTTAAATGATCTGATCTAAGTGACTTGACAAACTGATGATTGATATGACTGCGGTTGCAAAACTTTTTTTAGCTCGTTGTTACTTTTGCCGTTGTGTGTTCACTGTGAAGCGCTTACTCTATCCCTATTACTTGCAATGCACATCTAATTTGGTTTTCATTTTGTTTTATTGTTAATGGGATATTCACATAAATCACTAAAATCTATCCGCTTACACTCTAATTCTACTTATTTTTTCAGTCTTATTGATCGGTACCTTTTAAAAAATCAAACAGATTTAAACTAGTTGAATTTTTTTAATAATCAATCGCAAATTGCCAGGCATTCAAAGTTAAAAAAATATTGTGGTTCAAGATGAAAAAGTCCAACTATATTTTTTCTGTTTAAAAATTAGGGGAATGTATATGTATATAAATGTATATACATGTATTATATTATATTACATTATATTGTTGTGACAGAAAATGTTAAACCAAAATATATATATAAAATGAATCATTATTGCAGTTGAAAAAATTTATTTCTCAATATATTTCTTCATTTTAATAATAAAAATATCATTTTAATATTTTAATTCATTTACTTTGTAATTCATATTAAATTGTTTTTAAAGAATTGAAAATTATCAAGAATTATTTTGGATATTTTAAAAGTAGAATTTATGCATTGTTTTTGCTTTAAATACAATTCATTTTTCATTTCATCGGGGCAGTGAACGTGGCGTAAGCGTATCACTTGCCTGGGGTTGTGCAGAGTTGTTATATCGGGGTTCGAGTCCTGATATGAAAAAAGAAAATTGCGGCGTAAAGCGCAGCGCAAAGACCGTGTGTAGAGCTAACAAGCAAAAGCTCTAATACACAAAACAGGGTTTGGGACGTTCCCAACCCTGGGATCCCTTTTCACAATAAATTTTGAGAAAAAACAACAAAATGAATCCTGATCACGTAGCAGCATTTACGACAGCTAAAAGAAATTGATATATGACTTTTTCCATTTTTTACATATTTTTATGCCTATTTTCACTATATTAGGTTGGTATTTCTACTGTATTTCTTTGATGAAGAGAAATGTTGATATTCATGCTATTATTTACAAGCTTTCAACTGAAAATGCTTATTTCAGTTAAATGATCTGATCTAAGTGACTTGACAAACTGATGATTCATATGACTGCGGTTGCAAAACTTTTTTTAGCTCGTTGTTACTTTTGCCGTTGTGTGTTCACTGTGAAGCGCTTACTCTATCCCTATTACTTGCAATGCACATCTAATTTGGTTTTCATTTTGTTTTATTGTTAATGGGATATTCACATAAATCACTAAAATCTATCCGCTTACACTCTAATTCTACTTATTTTTTCAGTCTTATTGATCAGTGCCTTTTAAAAAATCAAACAGATTTAAACTAGTTGAATTTTTTTAATAATCAATCGCAAATTGCTAGGCATTCAAAGTTAAAAAAATATTGTGGTTCAAGATGAAAAAGTCCAACTATATTTTTTCTGTTTAAAAATTAGGGGAATGTATATGTATATAAATGTATATACATGTATTATATTATATTACATTATATTGTTGTGACAGAAAATGTTAAACCAAAATATATATATAAAATGAATCATTATTGCAGTTGAAAAAATTTATTTCTCAATATATTTCTTCATTTTAATAATAAAAATATCATTTTAATATTTTAATTCATTTACTTTGTAATTCATATTAAATTGTTTTTAAAGAATTGAAAATTATCAAGAATTATTTTAGATATTTCAAAAGTAGAATTTATGCATTGCTTTTGCTTTAAATACAATTTATTTTTCATTTCATTGGGGCAGTGAACGTGGCGTAAACGTATCACTTGCCTGGGTTTGTGCAGAGTTGTTATATCAGGGTTCGAGTCCTGATATGAAAAAAGAAAATTGCGGCGTAAAGCGCAGCGCAAAGACCGTGTGTAGAGCTAACAAGCAAAAGCTCAAATGCACAAAACAGGGTTTGGGACGTTCCCAACCCTGGGATCCCTTTTCACAATAAATTTTGAGAAAAAACAACAAAATGAATCCTGATCACGTAGCAGCATTTACGACAGCTAAAAGAAATTGATATATGACTTTTTCCATTTTTTACATATTTTTATGCCTATTTTCACTATATTAGGTTGGTATTTCTACTGTATTTCTTTGATGAAGAGAAATGTTGATATTCATGCTATTATTTACAAGCTTTCAACTGAAAATGCTTTTTTCAGTTAAATGATCTGATCTAAGTGACTTGACAAACTGATGATTGATATGACTGCGGTTGCAAAAACTTTTTTTAGCTCGTTGTTACTTTTGCCGTTGTGGGGTTTCACTGTGAACGCTTACTCTATCCCCATTTACTTGCAATGCACATCTAATTTGGTTTTTAATTTTGGTTTATGGTAAATGGGATAATTCACATTAAATCACTAAAAATCTATCCGCTTAACCTCTAATTCAACTTAATTTTTTCCAGCCTAATGATCGGGGGCCTTTTAAAAAATCAAAAAAAATTTAAATTAGTTGAATATTTTTTTTAATAA
>NW_003526947.1:72621-73691 GCF_000181795.1 Trichinella spiralis | reverse complement strand
AAAACAGGGTTGGGGAACGTTCCCCACCCCTGGATATCCTTTTCACCAATAAATTTGGGAAAAAACAACAAAAATGAATCCTGATCCACGTAGCAGCATTTACGACAGCTAAAAAGAAATTGATATATGACTTTTTCCATTTTTTACATATTTTTATGCCTATTTTCACTATATTAGGTTGGTATTTTCTACTGTATTTCTTTGATGAAGAGAAATGTTGATATTCATGCTATTATTTACAAGCTTTCAACTGAAAATGCTTATTTCAGTTAAATGATCTGATCTAAGTGACTTGACAAACTGATGATTCATATGACTGCGGTTGCAAAACTTTTTTTAGCTCGTTGTTACTTTTGCCGTTGTGTGTTCACTGTGAAGCGCTTACTCTATCCCTATTACTTGCAATGCACACCTAATTTGGTTTTTATTTTGTTTTATTGTTAATGGGATATTCACATAAATCACTAAAATCTATCCGCTTACACTCTAATTCTACTTATTTTTAGTCTTATTGATCGGTGCCTTTTAAAAAATCAAACAGATTTAAACTAGTTGAATTTTTTTAATAATCAATCGCAAATTGCCAGGCATTCAAAGTTAAAAAAATATTGTGGTTCAAGATGAAAAAGTCCAACTATATTTTTTCTGTTTAAAAATTAGGGGAATGTATATGTATATAAATGTATATACATGTATTATATTATATTACATTATATTGTTGTGACAGAAAATGTTAAACCAAAATATATATATAAAATGAATCATTATTGCAGTTGAAAAAATTTATTTCTCAATATATTTCTTCATTTTAATAATAAAAATATCATTTTAATATTTTAATTCATTTACTTTGTAATTCATATTAAATTGTTTTTAAAGAATTGAAAATTATCAAGAATTATTTTAGATATTTTAAAAGTAGAATTTATGCATTGTTTTTGCTTTAAATACAATTCATTTTTCATTTCATCGGGGCAGTGAACGTGGCGTAAGCGTATCACTTGCCTGTGGTTGTGCAGAGTTGTTATATCGGGGTTTCGAGTCCTGATATGGAAAAAAGAAAATTGCGG
>NW_003526947.1:70509-71308 GCF_000181795.1 Trichinella spiralis | reverse complement strand
TACATGTATTATATTATATTACATTATATTGTTGTGACAGAAAATGTTAAACCAAAATATATATATAAAATGAATCATTATTGCAGTTGAAAAAATTTATTTCTCAATATATTTCTTCATTTTAATAATAAAAATATCATTTTAATATTTTAATTCATTTACTTTGTAATTCATATTAAATTGTTTTTAAAGAATTGAAAATTATCAAGAATTATTTTAGATATTTTAAAAGTAGAATTTATGCATTGTTTTTGCTTTAAATACAATTCATTTTTCATTTCATCGGGGCAGTGAACGTGGCGTAAGCGTATCACTTGCCTGGAGTTGTGCAGAGTTGTTATATCGGGGTTCGAGTCCTGATATGAAAAAAGAAAATTGCGGCGTAAAGCGCAGCGCAAAGACCGTGTGTAGAGCTAACAAGCAAAAGCTCTAATACACAAAACAGGGTTTGGGACGTTCCCAACCCTGGGATCCCTTTTCACAATAAATTTTGAGAAAAAACAGCAAAATGAATCCTGATCACGTAGCAGCATTTACGACAGCTAAAAGATATTGATATATGACTTTTTCCATTTTTTACATATTTTTATGCCTATTTTCACTATATTAGGTTGGTATTTCTACTGTATTTCTTTGATGAAGAGAAATGTTGATATTCATGCTATTATTTACAAGCTTTCAACTGAAAATGCTTATTTCAGTTAAATGATCTGATCTAAGTGACTTGACAAACCTGATGGATTGGAATTGACTGGCGGTTTGCAAAACTTTTTTTTTAGCTCCGTTGTTACCTTTTGCC
>NW_003526947.1:68756-70499 GCF_000181795.1 Trichinella spiralis | reverse complement strand
CCCACGCGGCCAAGAAAACAAATTTTATACGTTGGGGGGGGAACCCACCCAGGAGGGAACCCCTGTTCTCCATTTTTTGAAAAAACCACGGGGGGGAGGGGGGGTCACATCTTGGGTGATAAAAAGAATTTTTTTTCGAGGCTGTTTAAAAAAAAGAGCCCGTAATTGGAAGTGGGGGGCCATTTCCCCCCAAAAAAGGGAATCTCCTTTCAGGGAACGGGAGGGCCAGCTTTTTGCCCCCGTACAATTTAGGTGGGAATATATTGGAATTATTAAAATCGGGTGATGAGCCTTTAAACCGGTACTGGTGCGGAAGTTTAATGCCCGAATCCAACGACCTGTCCGCTTACGCTTATCTCCTGTGGGACTCATGACATCCTCGCGCAATCTCCGATCCATTCCTTTCTTCGGCGGAGCTTGTCGTCAATTATGGACGAAGTGGCAGAGTGAGAAGCACCGGCATGAAACGAATTATGCGTCGGTGGGATCACCAGAGGAACGTTTTCGCCATAATTTGAAAACAGTGGCGGAGCGAGTACATCTCGATGATAAAGATACTCCATCAGACTGTTAAAGAAAGACCGTATTGGAGTAGGTGCAGTTCCAGAGAAACGGAATTCCTTCAGGAACTGGATGGCAGCATCTGCGCCGTAGATTTAGTGGAATTATTGAATTATTATATCGCTGATGAGCTTTAAACGGTACTGTGTGAAGTGGATGCCCGAATCAACGACTGTCCGCTTACGCTTATCTCCTGTGAAACTCAGGACAAGGTCGGACTAACTCTGGCCCATGGAGGGTCCAGATCCGTCGCACTATTTACTTATTGTTCGTTGACTTCGCTATTTTATTGGGCCGTCAATTCGTTGTCTTATTGATTTTGCTTGTCTAATTGTCATTGATTCAAATCTTTCATGTTTTTTCTTTTCATTGGTTCAAATGTAGTAGAACCGATTTATTTCCCTTCTGTCTCCGCCTATTTTTTCTCACTGAAATTTTTTTGGTTGCTGCTTTGACGCCTGTCTCTAAATTTTATTTGTTGTCTATGTTTTGCATTTTATTTGTCAAATTTTATTTCATTCTATTTGTCAAATTTTATTTCTAGCCTTCTGACTGTATTATAATAATTCTGTTGTTCTCAAATTGAGAAAAGTTAGAGAATGAAATTACGATGAGAAAATAAAAAATCTACACAATACAATATAATGCAATACAGTACAGTTACAATGCAATGCAGTACAAATGTATTCCAACTAACCACTTGCACGGTCGTATTAATCTTTATCTTCCGGAATTTGTATGCTTTAAGTTTGTATTGTATTGAATATTTTTATTATTATTTAATAATGAGTAGAACTGATTTGCCAAAGAGAATTTTACCTGCTTTTTCACATTTAAATGAATGGTTGTTGTTCTTAGAAATTCCATTTGTAAAATTTTCAATTTCTATCAATGGTAAGTTTTCTAATTCAATGTTTCACTGTTTTTACTTTTTGTATTCATGGTAGCATGGCTGATAATTTTTCTTAACTTTATGATATCCTATATTTAATTTTTATAGAAAAAACTGAATAATTTGATTGATATAAAAAAGTGAGGTGCTGTTCATATAGATGCCGCGCAACATTAAATGGTGCGAAACAAATAAGTTGATAAAATGCAAACTTATGAAAAGAACAACTATTCTGGTCGGTACCATTTACTGCTTTCTTTCTGTTAGCATCATTAAAGTGCTTTACTTTT
>NW_003526947.1:65852-67187 GCF_000181795.1 Trichinella spiralis | reverse complement strand
TCACTTTGGTACAATAAAATATAAAATAATGATAAAAATTATTTTCAGGAATGCTGATCATGAAAAAGTATAAACTTCACCACAAATAATATATTCAAATAAAACAAAATTTCAATGAATGACGAAACTTCAAACAGACACAATAAAATTTTGAAATAATATTTCCATTTTTTATGTTACGTCACTACTATCAAAATTACGTAATCCTAATCCTAAATGGAATATTTGAACCAATGAAATGAAAAAAAAATATTACAGCTAATCACAAGGGAAAAATTTGAATCAATGAGCAATTAGAAAAGGAAAACCAATACGACAAAGACATGACGGTCCAATAAAATAGCGTGGTCAACGACCAATAAGTGAACAATGGGCCCGAAGGGGAACATAGTGGGACCAAAGGAGAGCAAAACTTTAAACCATCTTGGGAAGAGTCAACAAAATGACTTTCTACTTGCAATTATAAACGCCGCTAAACGGATTATACAAACTGATCTACATACCATGAGAGATGTATTGGAACCTGAAAATCACAGAAACCGTGACTAATATGTACAGTAGTCTTATGCTAAGAATAAATAGACAAGCAAGACGCTTTACTAGTTAGCCGATTGTTGTGAACAATATTTTTGGATCCTTGCATGGCGTAAATGAACTCTCGAATTTTCAAACAGAGAACGCACTTTCAATGAAGCTACCAACGTATTGGACCTCCCAATGTCATCTGTGGTACCAGCAAGTTGATGCGCAGTTGCACATCTGCCAAATTTTTACTGATACGATTGTGCATTAGTACATAGTCAGAGCACTGGATCAGAAAACTGCGTGCAAATTCAGTGACTTTGTTCGTCATCCTCCCGCTACATATAACTACTTAAGGATAAAGGCATTCCTGGCGAACATTATTGGCATTTGTCAGAGCGAACAATGCTTAAATATGATTGCATGATGAAGCACCGTCCCAGCTGTTGAATGATATGCTGGTCTTGCTGTTCGGTTACGAACCATGTATCTTATTCCGGTAAATATTTTTGAAACAAATGTAAACTGACTTCTTTTTGCTACAATCCAGCATCAAATTCAAAGACTCCTGACAGTAGGCATTTCATGGTCATATGGTGCGGCATAAAAACCAAGAAAATATGGGCCCAAAACACTTTGACTACTTGGTCAGAGTTGTTCACTCGCCAGCGCAGTCCATTGACTTCAAAATTTCCTGTGAAAGCAACCACGCCAAGTGAAGCATTTAGCAGCATATTCATCAGTTACATTCTCATAAATACTAATTATACGCTAAATTTAAGTCAGATTGCTGGCAGTAGCATCACGCTTCTC
>NW_003526947.1:61408-65842 GCF_000181795.1 Trichinella spiralis | reverse complement strand
AATTTGTGCAGGCATTCAAAGTTAAAAAAATATTGTGGTTCAAGATGAAAAAGTCCAACTATATTTTTTCTGTTTAAAAATTAGGGGAATGTATATGTATATAAATGTATATACATGTATTATATTATATTACATTATATTGTTGTGACAGAAAATGTTAAACCAAAATATATATATAAAATGAATCATTATTGCAGTTGAAAAAATTTATTTCTCAATATATTTCTTCATTTTAATAATAAAAATATCATTTTAATATTTTAATTCATTTACTTTGTAATTCAAATTAAATTGTTTTTAAAGAATTGAAAATTATCAAGAATTATTTTAGATATTTTAAAAGTAGAATTTATGCATTGTTTTTGCTTTAAATACAATTTATTTTTCATTTCATCGGGGCAGTGAACGTGGCGTAAGCGTATCACTTGCCTGGGGTTGTGCAGAGTTGTTATATCGGGGTTCGAGTCCTGATATGAAAAAAGAAAATTGCGGCGTAAAGCGCAGCGCAAAGACCGTGTGTAGAGCTAACAAGCAAAAGCTCTAATACACAAAACAGGGTTTGGGACGTTCCCAACCCTGGGATCCCTTTTCACAATAAATTTTGAGAAAAAACAACAAAATGAATCCTGATCACGTAGCAGCATTTACGACAGCTAAAAGAAATTGATATATGACTTTTTCCATTTTTTACATATTTTTATGCCTATTTTCACTATATTAGGTTGGTATTTCTACTGTATTTCTTTGATGAAGAGAAATGTTGATATTCATGCTATTATTTACAAGCTTTCAACTGAAAATGCTTTTTTCAGTTAAATGATCTGATCTAAGTGACTTGACAAACTGATGATTGATATGACTGCGGTTGCAAAACTTTTTTTAGCTCGTTGTTACTTTTGCCGTTGTGTGTTCACTGTGAAGCGCTTACTCTATCCCTATTACTTGCAATGCACATCTAATTTGGTTTTTATTTTGTTTTATTGTTAATGGGATATTCACATAAATCACTAAAATCTATCCGCTTACACTCTAATTCTACTTATTTTTTCAGTCTTATTGATCGGTGCCTTTTAAAAAATCAAACAGATTTAAACTAGTTGAATTTTTTTAATAATCAATCGCAAATTGCCAGGCATTCAAAGTTAAAAAAATATTGTGGTTCAAGATGAAAAAGTCCAACTATATTTTTTCTGTTTAAAAATTAGGGGAATGTATATGTATATAAATGTATATACATGTATTATATTATATTACATTATATTGTTGTGACAGAAAATGTTAAACCAAAATATATATATAAAATGAATCATTATTGCAGTTGAAAAAATTTATTTCTCAATATATTTCTTCATTTTAATAATAAAAATATCATTTTAATATTTTAATTCATTTACTTTGTAATTCATATTAAATTGGTTTTTAAAAAATTCAAAATTATCAAGAATTATTTTAGATATTTTAAAAGTAGAATTTATGCATTGCTTTTGCTTTAAATACAATTTATTTTTCATTTCATTGGGGCAGTGAACGTGGCGTAAACGTATCACTTGCCTGGGGTTGTGCAGAGTTGTTATATCGGGGTTCGAGTCCTGATATGAAAAAAGAAAATTGCGGCGTAAAGCGCAGCGCAAAGACCGTGTGTAGAGCTAACAAGCAAAAGCTCAAATGCACAAAACAGGGTTTGGGACGTTCCCAACCCTGGGATCCCTTTTCACAATAAATTTTGAGAAAAAACAACAAAATGAATCCTGATCACGTAGCAGCATTTACGACAGCTAAAAGAAATTGATATATGACTTTTTCCATTTTTTACATATTTTTATGCCTATTTTCACTATATTAGGTTGGTATTTCTACTGTATTTCTTTGATGAAGAGAAATGTTGATATTCATGCTATGATTTACAAGCTTTCAACTGAAAATGCTTATTTCAGTTAAATGATCTGATCTAAGTGACTTGACAAACTGATGATTGATATGACTGCGGTTGCGAGAATGTTCTACTCCCCGAGTTTACTTCAAAGACATGCCGCTCGACATTCGATTTGCCTTACATTGCATTGGTTTTCATGCAGGCTTACTTTCAATAGATGCTGTTGCGATGAGTTTTATTCGTTGTCGCAAACTTAAATTTTTGCTGCTTGCCATTGTAATGCGTGCTATTTGTTAATGTTTGATTTCTTGTTAATGGTCAGTTTTCTGATATTTAAAGCTTTGCTATTTTATGATATTCATGTAGTAAAATTAATTGCAATTAATTATTTATGAAATTCAGTGAAATGGTGAATCCGCGTGCTCTTTCTTGCTAATTGCATCCATAACTTCTATATTCAATTTATACTTTAATTTAAACTTATATAATGGAAAGCAAACTTTTGAACAAGGTCTTTGAAATGCTGAATGGTATACACGCAATGAATTAAGTCGGTTTAAATTAATGTAAATCGAATTTCTTAGATCTGATTAGCAGTTCTATGAATATAATAATACACAAAAATGAAGCTACAAGCAAATTTGTTAATAAACTTATAATTTTATATTGCTAGACAGCTTTTAAACGTGTAGTTTAGCTTATTAAAATTACTAAAAAGTGCTTATACCTATTCACTTCGCTGGGGTCGCTTGATATAAATCCCAATTATTCCCCAAACCGATTGGCGTATAAAACCGCAGCATGTGGCATTCTTCATGAATGCACAAACGACCGTCATGATAGATGTCAAAGGCACCGAAGAAACTTACGTCATCATTCGACGTTCTGTCAAAATTTTATATGGGCGCGTTTTGTGCGAGGGTAGGTTGCAGGCAGGCAATCAAAACTACAAAGCGTTCATAACAAACAATCAAGCAATGCAGAAAATTTTAATTAGCTTGAGTAAATAAAATTGAGAGTAACGCTAGCTCAAAAGCAAGCAAAATAATAGATATCGCACAGAAATTTCCATCTTCACCACTCAATGAATGATTCTGACGTAAAACCATTTCGTAAAAAATACTTCCAAAAACGTGGTATACTATACCTACTTACACTGAAATGCACCTGCATTTTCTTCAATTGAATTGCAGAAACCATTGAAGTTCTCAAGTTTGAATTCAACCAGTAATCAGTTTGCCAAGAGACTTATATACTGTACTGCGTTTCGTAGGTGACACGGTCACTGGGGAAGCGAGAGTGATCTCTTTTGCTGGACTGCGGCGCCGCTTCAATTCTGCTGTCGCTCTTTTACAAATGGCGGCTACAACTCAGGTGGCTTTAATTCACATCCATTTGGTCTGGAACTGTACAGCCGCTATTTTGTCCTCTCTTTGTATTTTCCCCAAGGGAAACATACGACGATCCTGCAGGGAGTGCAATATCAGGCCAACCCGCGCCGAACCGCGGTGAAGGCCCGCGATCGCCTGTCTAGCCATTCAAAATTATTTGCAAATTTATATTGAGTCCACTTGGAATTTAAACCATACAATAAATGGGCGGGTCCTCCAGGGCCAGGGTACAGTTGGCACTACAGCTAATCACTCTGTGAGAGCATCTGATACCTGTTGATAATATACAATGTAATTAAAGCAATCAACGTTTATTTTTCATTTAAAATGTTAAAAAATCAATCAAGAATTATATTCTCATCATTGCTCACCAAATCGGGACATCGTTCCGCTAGCTAATCAATGATTTGATGATAGAAATCACAAAGTCTTGACTCGAAGAATTCAATGAACAACGTTTGTAGCTAAACATCGTTGTTAAATGAAACGCAATGCACAACGCAACAATGCACAAATCATTTGAATCAAATTACCGGCCGTTAATTACGTTTATTGTCGTTCAAAAGCGACATCATGCTCGATTTTTTTGTTGTCATGAATCTGCGGCACGAGGACGCGGGAAAAACATCCCTGCTGGTACTGTTATCGATAGAGTAGTGACATCTCCTGATGAATATGATTTCTTTTTGTGCAGTCATCATGGAATTCAAGTATGACTTTATGAAATGTTTTGAATCTTTATTATTAATATTATTTGAATTGCAGGGAACTAGTAGACCGACGCGATATCATGTGCTGTTTGATGAAAGCAACATGGATGCGAATGTAATGCAGTCGATTACATACTATTTTTGCCATCTATATGGTCGATGTGCTCGTTCTGTCAGTATACCAGCACCAGTATATTTTGCAGATTTAGTTTGCGCCCGTGCTCGTTATCATATTCTTGCAGCATTGTAAGTTTGATTAACTTATTTAAAAATGAATGAATTATTGAATTTATTTTTTAGAAATTCTGGGCTAGTGGAAAAGTTTTCTGATGAGGACAGTAATGGTACTAGTAGTAGTTCCATCAGTAAAGCTGAATCCGTGAAAACAGAATTGGCTAATATAATTGCACTTCATAAAAGAGTAAAAAAGTCATGTACTTTGCGTGATCTGTATCACCGA
>NW_003526947.1:57988-58887 GCF_000181795.1 Trichinella spiralis | reverse complement strand
TTTTAAGATTGCCCCATCCTGGTACCAAGAGTTGTTTAACGTTAAGATAATATGGATAATCGGGAAATAAGAAAAAAGTAAAAACTGTGAATGACATTTGGTTCCACATAGGCATTGGCTAATCATCTGGAAGACTATCACAGCCGCATGAACAAAAGAGCACAAAAGCACCACTTGTAATTCTGTTAGTTTCTACGACTGATCATTGATGAACAGGGTAAAACCGAGTCGGTAGTGCAGCAAATGGACGATGACTATACGCGTGAAACGGGCTTCGTGAGAAGTAGCGCAGCTTACGGTTTCCAGGAGTGACGTGTAGCTAGGCTTACGAGTAGAATACAACGTAATAAAATTAATATAAAACATTTTTTAAGAGCTACAGCTTATTGTTCTCCTATACCTGTACGATTATAGTTCCTTTGCACTCACTATTCATTATTGTTCTATATTTTATTTATTATAATTGTATAGTTTCACCTTTTTCCATTTTATATATTATAATGCAGTTCAGATTTGTTTGTTGTTGATTATTGGTTGCTGTTGATTGTTATTGATTTTTGGCTGTTGTTCTTGTAACATTGAGCTGTATTCTATATATTTGCCTCATACAGAAGCGCTTGTAGCAAAAAGCGGAAATGTATTTGTGCAAAGCAATCTGCTGATTAGCATAGATGTGAAAAAAATAAAATTACAAAAGCCAATTTATTATGTGAAGAAGGAAATGTAAAACTGAAGAATCATTTATGTTATAGACTAATATGGTCACTGATTTTAAGCCATATTCGAAAACTGCAAGGCATGTTTTTAAATTCTTATACACATATCTCATATTCACATATGCATATATCTCATGTTCTTCAAAATATACACCCAAGACTTGACCAATGGTAATAAAATTA
>NW_003526947.1:4659-48347 GCF_000181795.1 Trichinella spiralis | reverse complement strand
CCAGATTTTTCAAGCAAATTATTCAGCATTGTGACATTTCACCCGGAAGTTTACATCAAATCTTGTTAAATTTCAACGGTCAACAAATTTATTTACAAACAGTGGGAGCGCGATTGCGGCGCTTTGAGAGAGTGTGTGAATGAAATTGTCTGGTTAGCTTGTGTGTGTGTGTGTGTGTATGTGTTGTTAGTGTTCGCATCTGTTTTTGAATAAACGTTAAAGACCAGAAATATGCCTTGCATGAATGTTCGACAAAAGTTTACAGTAACCCCTTTTGTTTCTTAGTCATTAATTGTACTTGACTTGCTTTATTTTTTTGTATTTGAATAATATTTTTATGATAATTAAAGTTTAATAAAGTAACGGTTTGTTTTGTAAACAGAAATTGTTTTGAAATTAAATTTAAATATTATTTTCTTAAATAACAGTACTATCACAGTTGAACGTGATTAACAAATTATATGGTTCTTACTGTATCGACCTGTAATTTTTTGAATTTTTTCAGCAGTCTGTGGAAGTGGAATATTTTCTTTAAAAGTTTTTGGTCTCTATAGCAAACTTGTTTTATATAATATTATTGTACCCTACCGCACGATGAAATAGAATAATAAAACAGTATATTTTAGGTGATAAACTCTCTCGCAGTTGTTTTATCTTTCAGTTTTCTCTGCTAGGATGTCATTTGTTCAAGAAGAATTGCTTCAGTGAGTTCAGTTTTTAGTAAAAATGTGCGATGGGTTTACGCGAAAAGTTTTAAACTTTTTCATTTTGTGGCAGTACTTCTGAAGCGCAGGCGGAGGCAACATCCTTAGACGTGAGTATGAGTTCGGTGACATCGCTATCTCCGTGCCAACAACGTTCCCCATCACATGTGATCAGTAGTCTGATGAGCGATCGTATGTTTGACAAATCGATCGGACCGAACCGAGGTGCTGTGGTTGAATTAAGCGGTAATCCACCGGAAATGATCAATCAGTGCATCGATTATGACCGAAAAGTTTACGATCCTTGGTGGAAAAATTTCACTTCCACTTCTGGTAATATGCAAAGTTGGTTACATTTTTGGTTGTTACCTGTTTCAGATCAAATTTATTTATTTATTTATTTATTTGTTTGTTTCTTTTTAGAAATAATTGACAGCAGCGGCTACAGTTCTTCGGACTATGTCACGTATGATACGTTTTCAGCTCCGAATGTTCAAGAAATTGAGCTGTTGATAAGAAGAAATCATCCTAGCGAATTGATAGATGAATTTTTATGTGATTATCCTGTATTTGTTTAATAATTTATAATTTGTTGCACTTTCAGCCCTTTCAACAGGCTACAATATGGGTGTTATGGAAGAAATCGGCTACGCCTGGGCAAGCATCAACTCGAACTTGTACGTCTGGAATTACGAGAACAAGTGATGAGAATTTGGAATTTTTTTTGTAATTACAATTGCTCTATAGTGAAATATATCGCATTTAGTTCAGAATTGTCCTTTTTCGATGGTCTGGTCGAGACTATTTGCACTGTTGCCTGTGCAAAAGTGAAGTCTGGTGTTCGATTAGCCGGAAAGCCAAGCTATCTTTTGTGCATTGTCACCACGTCGAATGTATTCTTGCACGGATTATCATTTTCCGAATCAAGAGTGCCTGGTGTGTTACATTGATTTCAGTGATGCTTAGACAATACCATGTTTTGTTTTAATTTTTATTTACAGATCAGTGGAATGGGACGTACACACAGTTGCACATGCAACCGCGTCCGTTGTTTACGGTCGGCTTGCAAAAAATGATCGTTACACACGTGTATTGCACGCATAATGGAAGAATTTTTCTCGGAACCACAGCCGGTTACATATGCGAAGTTATCTACAGGGTAGTATATATATATTTCTTTTTCTCTTTTTAATATTAAATAATAACCATTGAAATATTTATTTTTATCAGATTGAATATTTTTGCAATATTATCAGAAACTGGAAATTAGGGGGAACTTGCTTGTTTTGTTTAAATGGAATTTTTAATTTTTTGGATGATGTAGAATGTTTGAATAAAATTGTATAAATGTGTAATGATGTATTTATTTAGTTCGTTTTTTTTGTATTGTTGTATTGGAAGTTTATGTGAAGAAGTAAGTGATTAGTATTAATGGTCGGTTGAAAGTTCAAATATGCAGAGAAGTGGACAAGTGTGCCGCTGGGTTTTGTGAGAATAAATTGAATAATAATTGAAAAGTGTTTGATGGAAAAATGAAATTTCAACGAATTGGAAAAGTTGTGCATGACTTTAACTTTGAGAAATGTGATCAGCAAAGAAAAGAAAGGGTTGGTTCACTTGCAGTTGGGTATTTTATTAATATTTTTTTTGTTTCGCAATTTTGCGTTCAATCAAGTGTTTGTTCAATGTTTAAACTGTGAGCAGTGGTGGAATAGATGAGTTTGTAGATAAAATTTGTTCTTTTGTCACCATTGTAGGTAGCAAATTGATAGCTAATTTATATTTGGTTTAGAATCGACCGTATTTTGGAAAGTCGTGTTGGTTGAAAAATCATTCGTTGAACATCATCACGTCGTTCATGCCGCAGCTTTTGTTAGCAGTTATGGGTTCTGGTAGATTGAAATTTTTATACTTGATCATTTTTGCTTTTGAATAGAAGAAAATGACCAATTAACAACAAACATTTCAGACGAAGTGAAACAGATCGTGTGTGACGAAAGTAGAAACATACTTTACGCTCTTCATCAAAGTGGCGCCATTGAACTGTACGATCTGGGCGTTGAGGGCGACTGTATGAATCAAGTCGCATACGTGAGTTACAGGGATATTGAGCATGCTGCTGAAAAAATTCTCCAGTACGAAAGCAAACAGGATATACATATCTGTTTTTTTGATTTGCTTTGCAAAATTGATATTTTTTGAATTTTAAGCAAAATCATGTCGATCGAGTTGACCCCGGTGATTTCAATATGTCCGATATATAGTTGTGAATCGAAATTTTTGAATTTGATAGCAATCACTTCCAAAGGTAACTTTTATTTATTTATTTGTTGTTGTATATAATTTTTTTTCCTTGTATAGGTTTACGATTGTATTTCACTTGTCAAGCTAATGTTGGTTTGCCAAATGATGAGCAGCAAGTTGACATCTTGACAAGACCGTGTGCATTGACGTTGGTTCATATTCGTCTGCCGCCCGGTTACGATGTCACCGGCGACGTGCAACAGCCGAAATCCATCATTCATGCTCATTGCAATGCAGGTATTAAATTCAAATTTCGATTTATTTTTTTTTCAAAATTTGTTTTTATTTGCATTAATTCTTATAGGGATGTCGTTGTTCATTGAACGAGCGAATGACGATTCGGATGTTATTTGGTGTTTGAGTGGAAAGTTGTTTTACACTTATCCGAAAATATCAGAAACTTTTGTAAGCAATCATCTCGTATTGTTGAGAAAAAGATATTAACAATAATTATACGCACTGTTTTGATGTTAATAATTATTATTTGAATTTGTGTTTATATTTTTAGACAAAAATTTCTCTTTGGGGACAGACGGTCTTTATTAGACAAATACCACCGTGTAAGTGGATGCCGACTGATGCCGAGATTAGGCCATTGCAACCGTGCATGAAGAGACATCTCAATCCACCACGAGAGCCTGCTGTACACAGGCAACTTTCCGAGCGATTTTTAATTATGACCAACAACGTACGTGTTGAAACTTTTTCGCTGATGTGTAAATTTTGCAATTTATTTATTTATTTTTTTTTTGTTCACATGCTGAAAAAAAATTTTTTATCCACAACATATCGTACAATTTTCTTTCCTGTATTATTGTTTCAATTTTATTTGATTTTTTTTACAGTGCATTCAAATATTCGAAAGTCGCAGTCGATCGACGATTGTTTTGCAAATATTGAATCACTTTGGACCTGCGTCGTTTGCAGCAGAAAATATTTATCGAATTCAACGAGTTAGTTGTTATTATTATTATTATTATTTATTAATCACACCGGTCAGTGCTGTGTTTTTTTTCCTATACGCTTTCGTTTATTTGAATATAGCCGGTGGAAATTTGCTGTGTTGCGTTGAACCTGCTGTGCAGAGATGAACATCCCGATGCCAAGGTTTGTTTGTTCAATGTTGTTTTCTTCATAATTTTCTACAATCCCAAGCATCTGTCTGTTCTTCGTATTTTTGTAGATGATGGCGTTGGCGGTGAAGTTGATGGTTTTTCATCGAGGAGCTCCCACTTGGGATGTTCAAGAGCAGACCTATTTGAGTGAGTGAACAGTCAGTTTATTTATGAATTTTATTTAAATTCAAAATTCTACTGTATAATAAATGATAATTTTCGCTTTTTAGTGCGTCATTCGACACCGTTGCGTCCTCTGTACCATCGTCGTTTGAGCATTGTTCAGCAGCATCAACAGCAACAGCAGCAGCTTTTACTGCAGCAGCAGCGTTCAGCTGAAGCCGAGACAGCTGGTTCGGGCGATTTGGCTATCACGTCATCCTGTTTTCACGTCGCTTCCAGAGGATATGTGGATATTCGATTCAGTTTCCGACACAATGCCTTTTATCTTTATTTTTCAAGAATAATCGGGTAAATAAAGCATTCAACAAATATATTGCAAGGAGAAAATGGAGAATCTTTTTTGATCAAATTCAGATATTATTGGAATTCACCGTTGGCTACTGTGCGCAACTGTGCTGATTCTTCTGGAAAAATACGCTCGGTAGTGAGTCATTTTTTGTTTTTGTTTATCTCAATGTTTTTTGATTGGTTAAATGGTTCTTTTCATTAGATACAAAGTTTGATCAGCCCGAAGGAAATTACTGACTACTTGAAACAGTTGCACAATTTTTCTCGTGTACTATTGGATGCTGCGATGCGCGTTTTAATCGATGAAGACCAGGAAGAATTGGAGATGACGTATGTATATATAGACAAAATCTCTCTCTCTCTCTCTCTCTTTGTTAGCAGAATATAATTTATTTAAATTTGTTTGTTTCAGAACTGTGACATGGAATTTTTCTGCCGGCTTGTTTGGAACTCCTGAAGGAGATCTGGGATTGCGAGAAGGTACTGGTAGTTTGGTTATCTCTTTATTGTTATTATTTGCTTTTTTTGAATACTTACTGTATTCTATTTCTCTTATTCTTTTAGCTAAACAGATGGAACAACAGTCGTTGTTGAAATTGCACAGTTTGGTCACTTTGACACAGGAAGTGTTGCATTTGTGGCGTACATTGCTCGATCATCAAGTGCACGTGATTGCTGCATCATTAACAGAAGTGAATTTTGACGATATTTATTTCCATCTTGATTTTTCATTTCAAATTGTGTAATTTGAATATTTTTTTTTGTCAATTTGTTTAGGAAGTTCAAAATCGACTCGTCAGTACAACACTGCGAGATTTGTTGACTCCGGATAAATTAGTAAGTTTTTTTTTTCTCTTGATCAGTTAAAAAAAATGATTTAATTTTAATGCTCAACTTTTCAGATCTTTTCTGCAATAATCAACGCGTTGATTAGCGTTTATTTGGACGATCAGGCAACTGCGTCCATGTTGACGGCCGATTTGAGAACCAAATGTCCGACGTTGTTCACCCGTGACGATGCTGCGGCTGCTAGAGTTAGTTGGAGATTTTTTTTCAAAAAAATTTGGCGCTGATTGGTTGATTGCTTTTTTTAATTATTATCTTGATGTTGAATATTTTTCAGGCGGCTGAACTGATGGAATTGGCCCAAGTAGCGGAAAATGAGTTGAAAAGGCGTGAATTGTTGCAAAATGCTTTGGATTTGTACTTGACCATAGGAGATCAGGTCGACCTCGACACGGCTTGTAAAATTTTTCAACAATGTAAGCCGACAGACATATCCAGCGGTTGGAGTGGCAAAAATTTGCATCACTCAGCTGTTCAAAGCGGCTATGCTTCATTCATTCATTTGGTTTAAGGTAAATTTTACAAGGGAATTGTTCAACTCGCATGTTCGGTAGCCAAGTGCATCGACAAAACCGATTCGGCTTTTTATCACCGGCACTTGTATTTCATGCAATCACAAGCCGACAACAACAACATCCAAATGCCGGAAATACTCACCAAACGGTCCATCTACTATACGATAATGCGCCAATTTAATTTTGTTCATTGAAAAAAAATATACATAGTTCTTATTTTTTTAGACTACTCTGTTATGATTATGTAATTCGCGCGATTGCAAGTTTGCGCGACGAAGTCGACAAAAGCGTCGCAACGGCCAATGAATCATTTACAACTAGCCAACGCAGTTTGGTTTGTCAATTTATTTGTTTGTTTTTTATTTTAATATATATATTTTTTTTAAATACATTTGTTTAATGTTGAATGTTGGTTGAATTTATTATAGTGGGATCAAGTGTTGAGCATGTGTTGGAGTTGTGATGATTGTATTTTGCATTATGTTTTGCTGGATTGGCTGTTCCAGTACGATTTTCAAGACGACATGCTCAAAGTAAGTTTTTTAATTTATTACATTATTATTATTTCCATTTCGATGAAAACAAAAAGTGTCAATTATTATAGTCTGGTTCGCCACATTTTGAAGATTATTTGCAAATGAAATTGCAGCAAAAGGAGAAAGATAATGAAGATTATGTGAATTTGTTGTGGAGATTTTTGGAACATCAGAAGAAATTCCTCCAGGCGGCTAAATTGTTGCAAAAGCTCGCAGCAGAATATTCGTACGTGTTGTTTGTTTGTTTTTTTTTGCACTGGAAAAATTTGCATTTTTTTTTAGCAAAAAGTACGACATTGACAGGCGAATTGAATTCACCATACGGGCGGTACTTTGCATTAAGGCGGGCAAAGAGAATCGCAGTTTCGAGCAATATTTGGAAGATCAATTGGATGTAAATTCTTCTTTTTTTTATTTTTTTGATCATGTTTGACAAACTTTTATTACAGTAGTAGTTAGTTTATTATTTGAATGGATTGTTTCTTCAGATATTGAAAATGCAAAAAAGCATGCTGACATTGTTGAGAAAAGAAAACCTGACCGAACGAACTATTCAAGTTTGCGATTGCTTGAATTACGAAATGCAAGATGCCAACAAGGTTTTATTATTTTTTTTTAATAATAAATTATTTTATTTTTCTTTTTGTTTTCAGCTTTATGATTTTGCTGAAGAATTTGATTTGCCAGAATGCAAGCTTGCCATTATGCAATGTTGTTCGCAATACGACGCCCAAATTGTCGATCAATTGTGGAGAGAAATTATAAGCAAAGGTTGAAAAAAAAATAAATATATAATTTTATTTGTCATTTATCATTGTTGATTATTAATTTATTATCAATTTGAGAATTTCGAACTTGCATGGCTGAAGGATTGGAAGAATTACCCTGCTTAATGACCGCTAAGCTGGTGTTTGTTTCGCATCATTTTGTCAATTCACCACGTTATTTTCCTGCCGGTTGGTGTTGTTTTACCTTTTTTTTGTGAAGCAAATAATAAATAACGAACGATTTCTTTTCTTTTTTTTGTTTTGTTCAGGATTTGTCGTAAGCATGCTTTTGAAATTGGCATTTCAAGGTGGTTTCGCTGACAATTGGTTGGCACGTACAGTAGAGCAGATGTCAATACCGATTGGAACGGTGATGACTCGCATCGATGCAATTTACCGCGTTATGGTACTCAGATTCAACTTGTCGTCAAATTATTCTTTACTTTATTTATTAAACTTGTTAAAACTTACTTAACTAATTTGATAAATGAATGTAAGGGATTACAGAAAATTAAAACAATTAATTAATTGAATGCATTCTAGTTTTCTATTTGATGACTGTTTTTTTACTTATTTTTAGATAGAATATGGAAATCAAGATAATGCGCTTAAAATGTTCTTAATTGGAAATATGTATCACTGTGCGCGTTGCTTGTGGGAAAAGGAACAGCAAATGGAGGATATGGGCACTACGAAAAGGTAACTGTTGTAATAAATTTTTCCAATTCATTCTACTTTTCACTTCAATTATCAATTTTAATTTATAATTTATAATTTGTTTTTTTTATTCAGGGATCTTCTCAGAGAACAGTGGGGAGGCGATTTGTCTTTTTACATAACTCAGTTGCAAAGTTTGCGAGAACATGAAAACTGTGAAAGCATTATGAATGATTTTCAAAAACTTTCCCAGTATTGGAAATTTTAAAACAAAACACAAGTTTCAAAATTACTAACGTTGAGAATAATATTAAAATATTTATTTATATGTATGCTTTTTATGTTTATCTTTTTTCATCATGTTCAATACATGTCATACAGTGCGTATGCTGGTATCATTAAATTGCATATCGTTGGGAACGGAATGATTGAATTGTTATTTAACAAAAAAAAATTTTTTTTTATAAATTAAAATTGCCTTTTATTTACGACAAACTTTATCTCCCATCCAAGTTGCTATACAATTGATGCGTTATTTCAATATCAATTTCGTTGCCAATACACGTACAACTTTTTTCTATACTTTATATATATGAATATGGAAAATCCTTTCTTTTGTATATTTAAAATTATTGTTTAATTTTTTTAATCTATTTTTAGATGACTCAATAATAAAGATTTTTTAGCATACTTTTTTAAAACTATAATTATGTATTTTGCATTATGCCATTAAAAATGTGTCGGTATGATCTTTTGTCTGCTATGTAATTTCAAGAACAAGCCATTTTTTCCTGTTTAATTATATGCACTGTATGTGTGTGTGTTTTGTTTTGAAGGTTCTTTTGCTGATCTGCCCATTCTTGATGATTGATGCAGTTATACATCAATAAATTGATAACTAAGTTTCATTTAGAAATTAACTATCAGGAATGTATTCCATCAGTTGTTCATTCATTTTATGCTGACATTTTCGGTCTCTGAGGGGATAATTTGTAGGCTAGTAAATTTTTTATGAAACCAGCGTTTGCTTTCAGCAGAATGCTACTTTGCCATTTATTCCATGTCTCTCCTACGTCACAGGTAAATGCTTGTGACCTTAATCTTTAACCTCGATTTGTTGGTTCCCTGCTGCTAGCAGATTTATTCTTTGGCTATTTAGTTTGACTGCTGTCGTTTGACTTTTTCTTTGTTCTTTTGTCCATGTATTTTGATCGTCTGACTGAATTTGAACTCTTTGAAAAAAGAACTCAATAATATAGACGTATAAATGTAACTTATCTCTCAACGAATGTTACAGTATTAAAATAAAATATGCAAATATTCACGCCTAGAATAAACGTTGCAAAAAGAAGCTATACTTTTGAAATTTGTTGTTCTGTATAGTCCTTTTCTGTTGCTGTGCCTATTGTAAAGCGGAATTCATTTTTATCTAATTTAAATTTTAGGCAATTTCAAGAGGGCATAACTGTTCTGCATCTATGAGCATTATAATAAAAATTGCATTGTGTCGTGTGCACTATTCGATATTGGAAAAGCATAATTAGTTTTGGTTTTTTAAAACTACTGTTGAAATCATTTGAAACAGTAAAAGAAAAAAAGGAAGTAATGTGAAAGATGAAGTCTTTAAACTTGATTTTCCTTAATAGCACAGTATGTCCATAATTGAATGAAAAATTAAAGACATTGGATAGTATAGATGGTGGAAAAGTGAGAAAAATACGCAACAAATATCAGTCCATTGAAAATGTGGAATTTTGAAATATGTTGAATTGAATACAATTAATACAAACTTTGGTTTTGTCTCATGCATGTGACGGTAAAAATTCTACTTTGACGATCAGGTATTTGGCGCTTGTGCAAACGACTGCAGTGTTGTTTGTAAATCAACTATATTTTCACACATTTCTAATTGAATTCTGAATTCTGTCTGTTAAACATTTATCATCAGTTTTTCCTAACATGATAACATTTTCCCATGCGAGCAAATTTCCATTTTGCTACATGTTGCCTGTTTCTTATTATGTCGTTATGATGGTATTTTGTTGAAAACAATTGTCAAGGTGACTAATGAAGCATAATGAATGGTATACCATTAAAATTAATTCTTTTTTCTATACTTACTACTTGCTATAGTATGCTTTATTTGTCAGCTGAAATGCTTTGCTTATTTGTATTTTGTAATATAATTTGTTCGATTGTTGTCTGTCAATTTATTTTTATTTATATATTATTTAGTTCTATAATGAATTCATTTCAAAATGAATAAAAAGATTCGACACTGCCGTCAATTTACACCAAGCATTATTATAGATCTTTTATTTTAAAATTCCATTTTCACCATTATCTCCATTTATTATTATTGTAATCGCCGTTGTTTTAAAGTAAAATAGAACGAATGTTTTGAAATGAAAAATTTCCATTTACACCATAATTATCAGGTGAAAAAATTAACATATTTACGCAAAGTATATTTATTATGCGTGCAGTGTATTTTTTTGTGTTCTATTAAATTTAATTTGAAAAAAGTTCAGGATTTTGTATTTGGCAACAGCAGATTTTGTTTCATGGTCAGACGAGTTGTCTAAAAAAATTGTCGAGTTGCATATTTTTTGTTCATGAAAAAGACAAAGTGGCACAATCGTGAATGTTTGACTTGACAATTTTCAGTCGTTGACAGTAATAATAATAACAACAATAAAAGTGGGTGCTTCTTTTTTTTTCACTTGTTTCAGATGAATGTGATCGATTGATTAATGATTGAATTTTAGTTTGAAATTTGCAGAAAAAATTATTTTTTTGAAATTCCACAAATTTACTTTGGGCGGTTTTTAATTTCTTTTCCCCCATCTAGTACCGTTAGGTAACGTTTTGAGATCCACTGCAAGCGATAGATGAAAAAAGAATTTATTTGTGCCAAATGGACGTTTGCATTCCTTGCGGGCATTGATTACCTTGAATGAATCAAATGAAAGTGTCCTTGTTGTTGTCGTTGCTTTCAATACAACAAGTCGGTATGGATATTGGTAATTTGTTTATGTTGTCCGTGTTGGATATTTTTTTTCCGCCAACTAGAGTTTCGTATGAGCATGAATTGTCATTATGCACAGCTTCCTTTATACGGATTGGTCTGTGTTCAAACTTGATTATTAAGAAATGTTACTGTAATACGGTAGAAATATGAACTTTTGACGGAGTGTGACAAGCAGGTGTATTTTTGTCCTATTTTTGGCAGTTCTCAGAATTCGTTGGTGATGAGAAATTTTCATTTCTCTCACTTTTCAACTTAATCATCATGTAAGTTCAACACTTCGGGTGGGAAAAGTGAAAGAAAAAAAATTTTTTTTTTTTGAAATTTTCTAAGATGATCATTTCTTAGTGGATTTTATTGTTGAATTAATTTCTATATTTCAATTTTTTTCAGTATGCAGTTTTTTGTTTGTAATAATTTCGCAGGATAGGTTAGAGGAAAAAAATTTTTTACTGTATTATTATTACTGTTTCGTTGAGATTCGTTCTACAGGAGCTGAGGATGTTTTGCTTGAGCAGCTGTGATTGTTATTGTTGCTAATGTTGTGGTGAGAATGTTTCGGTGTTGAATTTGGAAAAGTCGTCGGTTGAAAAATGTTCACAGTACCTATGTGTATGTATTGTACGTGAATTGACTGGCTGTGCTTTTTTTCTTGCCAAGCGAAAGAGAGTTCAGAAAATAACATTTGATTGTTGTTGTTTGTTGTATTGGATCAGTTGCTGTGCTAGCAAGCCGTGTTTATGTGCTTGTCGTTCACAAAATTTGGACGACAAATTTTGTAATGGAACAATAGCAGAAAGAATTTTGTGTCAGAGAACAAAAAACGAACACCTTGAACATGCTGCTGCTTGTAGAGGAGAATAACGAAGTGAAAAGCAGTTTTCATAGTGATACGAAGAGCAGCACATCTGGACAGCGAGCAGTGCTTGCCAGCCAATCAGCCAGTTGTGCGTTGTGGTGTTGGCCATTTGGGCGAAGGGAAAAAAAGCAATTTCAAAAATCAAATGACTGCTTGGCGAGCTTTGATGGATGACAAGTTGAAATAAATGAAAGGTAGATTTGGAAAATATTTCATTTTATTGATGTCTGTGTGGTGTGTGCTTGGTTGCTTGGAAATGTTCATTTGCAAAAGTATGCTGTCGTTGCGGTGACGATGATGATTCACCACTTTGCTACGGTGACTCATAAAATTTTGTTTGATCAGCTTGTTTTGAAACAGTTTGTATCGCGCTCTGCAAGCTTTTTCAATTATTCAGACATTTGACTTGCAATTGTTAAGTTGGTTGGTTGATTGGTTTTTCATTTTTCACTTGAGATGAACAGTTGCAAAATAATTCGGTTCACCTCTTCTAATAAAATATTGCCGCTACATTGAAGGAAACAGTTTTTCTGTCACATTGATATATCACATCAATAAATATGATGATCACTACTGCGAATTTGTTTTGACCCGTACTAGCTCACTGTTCTCAACGCACACTGCTGCTGTATTGTTGTACATATTGCATTGCAAAATTGTTGTTATTTTTTTTTGTTATTATTATTATTATTTATTATTAATGTTGTTTTCAGTTGAAATTTATTATTATTTTCTTTTTTCTGAATCTCAAGCTTGGCCAAATTTTCTGCGAGCGATTAGAGAACGCCGTGAGCGATGGATGATTGGCAACGGCAAGCTCTGGACAGCAATTTGATCGCATTAGCTGATAGTCTGGACTTGATCGAGCTGCTTCCATTTTTGCAACAGAAGGGTATTCTTCGCGAATATCACGTCGATGCAATCAGGGTAACGTAGATTTTTTTTATTTGATTTTAATTATAATTTTTTTTAAATCAAATTCCAAAGTTTCCGAATAAGAATGCTCCAAAACAAAAAAAAAACTACGAGGGGTTTGAAAATAAGCAGACAAAATATATTGTAGAAAAAATGAAAAAGAACTTTACTCGAATTGAATATTATTACGAAAAATTAGAAAATATTATTTTTTTGTTATTAAATTTTTTGATGAAGTGTGAATTTTGATTATGTTGAATGCAAAAAATGTACAATGCAGAAGAAGACGCCGTACGAAGCTCGGTTGGAATTTGTTAGTATTATCAAGCGTCGTGGTCCGAATGCGTTTGAAGCTCTTTGCGAAGGTCTTGCTCGGTCTGGTCAGACCCACTTGGAACAAGCATTACGCAGTTGCAAGTCTCCAAATCAGCCGGCCGAAATCAACAACGGCAGTGGCGGTGGTGGTCAGTTGGTGGAGTGTCCAGAAGAATTGAATTCCAATCCGCAAGAAACGAAATTACAATTGGTCAAAACGTCGGCCGAGCAGTATTATTTTGCCGAATCGATTCTTTTTTCCGGTATATAAAAATGATATTCTAAGCATATATATATATATATATATATATATATATATATATATATATATATATATATATAAGTATCAGTTTGTAATTTCGATTCAATTCGTCGTAGACGTGCCCATGACCGACGGACTGTTGAGTTGGTTGAAAGTGAAAAATGAAGGCACAATACCGGCCGACTACAACACCGTCGATGTAAGTAGTAATTCAACGTCAGTGCGAATATATATGGAAGAAAAAAATTTTTGTTATTCAGTTTTTTTTCTCTCTTACTTTTCAATTAATTATGCATTTCTATTTGCAGTGTTATAAGCATTCGAGCAAGCCGAAAGGTTTGGCACTGATAATCAACAATTGTGCATTTACGTGCGATTTGCCGAATCGCCTTGGATCGGATATTGATTGCAAAAATATTTATCGTCTACTTACTGACCTCGGCTACGACGTGATCAAAAAGCACAACTTGACAGCAAAAGTGAGCAATCAAAGTGTTGACTTTTTATCATCAATTTTTCTTGAATTTAAAATTTGTCCCCCTCTTCTTTTTCTCACTCACTCATTCAAATTTAATTGCTTAATTTTGATATATATATATATATAATGGAAATTGGATTTTGTTTTCTATTTGTTGCAGGGTATTGTGGAAACGATGGTCAAATTTTCTCTGAACAAAGAACACGAACGCTGCGATTCGGCTGTTGTGGTCATCTTGACACACGGTCTCGAAGGTGAAATATACGGAAGTGACGGGGGCTTGGTTTCAGTTCAAAAGATGATTCAACTTTTGGATGCTGTCAATTGTCCAGCTTTGAAAAATAAGCCGAAATTGTTCTTCTTGCAAGCTTGTCGTGGACGTACGTTTGTCGTTTGAAAACCGCTTGCTGTTGTTCGTTGTGTTCGGCTTTGTTGTATGATTTTTTTGTGGATAATTTTTAGAACGTTATGATTCTGGCCACGATGTGATCGATTCTGGTGATGCCATCGGCAGTGCGAATGCTCGGTGCAAATTGAACTCGTTGGACGAAAATGATGCTGCCGCGTTGCGTCGCAAAGTCCCTACCCAAGCCGATATTTTGATCGCCTATTCCACCACTCCTGGTGACAAAATTTATTTATACAATATTATTTATTTCTTCTCTATTTCAATATTTCAAAAAATTTACAAACAAATCTATTATTAATTAAGGTTTTGTCAGTTGGCGTAATTCGTTGCGTGGTACTTGGTTCATACAAGCAGTGTGCGAGGTGTTCAGCGAGTACGCATGGAAAGAAGAAGTGCTTCACTTGTTTACAAGAGTGGGTTCCATTTATTCTTTCATCTGCTATATAGGGGTGGGTTGGATAAAAAAATTTTTTTTTTCAATTCGTTTTGTCATTTTTTCCAGGTAAACGATGTAGTTGCTTCGAAGATGAGTTCATGCGGCAGTGTACAAGTTCCGGAGCCGTGTAGTCGATTGCGTAAAAAATTTTACTTCTTGCCGGGATACTACGAATAATTGGAACAATTCAAATACTACTCACCTCACCAATATGTTGCTTATTATTATTATTATTTATTTTTTTAACTTTTATTTCTAACTCAAATAACTAACTGGTCACGTTTCCAGAAACCTCATCCTCATATTATTATTATTATTATTACTGGCTCAACTTATTTACGAGGTACGATGCCATTTCACTACAATTTATTATTTATTTTACATGGTATGAAAGTAAAATTTTTCATGCTCATTGATGGCAGTTGTAGTATACCTTTAGCATTATTGTACGTGTAACTTTTCCACGCATATTTATTATTATTATTATGAGTTTTTACGAAATATTTTTCATCCTGTTTTTTAACTGGATTGTTGTAAAATTGGCCATTTTTTTTGGAAACAGCGACTGACTGTACTGTTCGACTGTAACAGTATTCTGTTGAACACAGTCTGTATATATATATATTTATTTATTTTTCAGTTGATTGTGTGATTGAAGATGTCGACTGTGTTCTCAAAAATCAAACTTCCCCCTGGAATTACATTTGACGAACTGATCGACTCTGCCAAAGATTGGGCTCAGGTATTTTTTCTTTTATTTCTTATAAATAACGTATTTTTCAATGATTTTTTTAAAAATTGTTTCAGATTCACGGTCTTTGCATACGACTACCTGGAAAATATGAAAACAGTGACGAAGTACAGCTTGCCCCTTTCACTCTTTTACCATCTCCATTTTCGAAGAGCTGTTTCGACACTGCCGTCAATTTACACCAAGTATTATTATACATCTTTTATTTGAAAATTCCATTTTTTACCATCATCTCCATTTACTATTATTATTATTATTATTATTATTATTATTAATGTCATCATTTTAAGTCATCGTCAGTAAAAGAATATTATTTTGAAATGAACAATTTTCAATTATACCATAATTAGCAGATAAATATAATATGCCTTTTTTTTTCATAATTTTCAGAAAAATTAAACACATTTAAATTTAAAAATAATAGTAAATTAAGCTTTTGAAATAAAAAAACGATTAAATTTTTGAAGCAATTTACTGAAACTTGATTGTCTAGTTTTTGATGTTATTTTTTTTTTCATTGTTATTAGCATTGTGCTTGTTACATTTGCAAATTTCACTGTTAACAATTAATTATGGAAAAATGATCTGAAAATCGAATTGATTATTTATTTTCAATTCAATGTTGCGCTTCATCATTTAATTCGATTAGCAGAAAGATTCCATTTGTTGTTGTTGTTGTTATTTTTGTTTTTAAAATTTTCTACCCCGTATAATAGGCAATAGGTGTGTATATGGTTCGTTCGGTGCAGTGCTTGCGTAGAATCGATTGATCGTTTTAGTTTGCTTTGTGTGCATACTGTTTCTGTGCTGTAGTAAAAGATACTGTATCAACGAACCTTGAACAATAGTGAAAACGATGCGATGAATGACCGTGACGGATGGCCGGCCGGCCGTTCGCTTTTCTATACTGTGAAGCAGAAATTTTCTGATAAGCGGTTCTAGTCAAATTTTCACTGTTCATCGTCATCATTTCATTTTCGAATGACTTGTATAATATAAGAAGTGGAAATGGAATTGGAAAAATTCTCGCACTCCACTTGGAATGTGTTGGTTGTTTTGTTGAACAAGTTTCGTCTAGATCAGCTGCAAGTTTTCAACTATTTTAAGTTTAAAGTTTATTGAATGTTTTTGGTTTATTTGGTCATTTTTTCGACAATAATATGGGGCAGTGTTTCAATCGGATGTGTTCCACGTGGACAAGCGTTTAACAATGGAGAGAATAAGCAAAGTGTGCTTTTGTAAATTTTGTGAAAGTTCATCGCTTCTAAAATTGGATGCTGCTTTATTTCAAGCCACCAGGCCAGTAGTACATTTAAGCAGCATATTTTTTTTCTTGAAAAAACATAAAATTATGTATATATTTGTTGATATATCGACGGAATGAAGTGAATTATATGTAATTATGAGAGAGTCATTTGAGAAATTGCACAGAGAATAATGATGATAATAATATTGTTTCAATTTTTTTTTTAAACTGCAGATGGGTATTGTTGCTTTCGATGTATATATATATATATATATATATGTTTTGAAAATTGTGATAATTTTCATATTTTTTTGCAAATATTTTTCTAGGCAATGATGGCAGTATACCATCAGATAGCGTTTGATTATGACTTTATGGAAGATGCTCTGTCTCCGGTGATGCTTAGTGATGTATTTGTTTCGAAACTTTTTGGAATTTATCGTGCAGTGATGAAGCACGGCAACATGATGTCACGTCTGGTGTTGAACATTCAACGTTGCGATTACATGATGCAGGAAGAGCCGAACAGTTCGTACAGTCTTAAACAGGTGGAGGTGAATCACGTTGCTGCCAGTTTTGCCGGACTGGGCGTGCGTTGTCGTCAGTGGCACCGGTTGATGTTGAGTCAAATGGTGGAAAATGCGAAGTTGGATCTGCTGCCGGAAAATCACGCTCTGGAAACAGTGGCTTTGGGACTGTTGTCCGCCTGGCGCGCATATGGTCATTCGGAGGCGATCATTTTGATCATGGTCGAGGACGAGTTGCGCAATTTTGCCGATCAACGGCTTGTAGAATATGAAATTCAATCGTTGGCGGAATTTCAGCACGTCCCAATGAGGCGATTTCGTCTGACTGATTGTCCCGGCAATGTAGCGGTGGATCGACGTGGTCGGCTGATGTTGAACGGCGTCGAAGTGGCCGTCGTTTATTATAGAACGGGCTATTTGCCCAAACATTTCCCAAACGAGGATGTGTGGAGTGCATTTTTGCAAATTGAACTGTCCGAAGCGATCAAATGCCCCTGGATTGGTTTTCATCTTGCCGGCATGAAAAGGATGCAGTTGTTGTTGAGCAATTCGGACACGCTGCGCAGCGTCATCGACAAGACCAAACTGCTGGTTTGGCCTGTGAATCTGAAGCAGAAGATTTTGGACGACGACGACGACGAGATGTACCGTCAGATGAAGAGCGTCACCGTCCCCATGCACGATCTTGACGCGTCGAAAGCCGGCGCGGATGAATTGATGAAACACGTCGACGCCAATGCCGACAATTTCGTCCTGAAACCCCATTTAGAAGGGGGTGGCAATAATTTTTACGGCCAAAATTTGATTAAACAACTGAACCAACTGTGCAGTAACGAACGCTCAGCTTATGTGTTGATGGAACGAATTCGACCACCGACCTTTGACAATTGGATCATTCGCGCCAATATTCCAGCCGAACAGACGTCGGTGGTTTCAGAACTGGGCACTTTTGGCTATTCGTTAGCCAATGGACAGCAGATTATCAGTTGCAGCAGGGACGGTGGCTTTTTGTTGCGCACCAAGCCTAGCAAAGAAGATGAGGGCGGCGTGATGGTCGGTGCTGCCGCTTTGGATACTCCGCATTTGTTGTTGCCTTGATTATTTTCCTTTTCTTTTCTCGTTGGAAATTAGAATTCAATATGAATCACTTACACTGGCACCAGTAGGAAATTCGCAGTAGCTGTATCAAGTTGCAGTCGCAAAATGGATCCAAAAAATGTGTGCATCTTATCATCTCATTGTTCCTTTCATCTTTTAAACTGGTGGGTAATTCTGCTTATACAGTTTTTTTATACACATGGATTTTTTCTCCTATACGTGCGCAGAAAATTTTGTACATGAAAAAATTCCCTGCAATTTACGCCAAATGTTCCAATGCAGTGGTTCTGGAAGTTTGGGTCGCGTAAAATATTTCAAATGCAGCAGTAGTTGTTGTCTTTAACTTGGTTTGGAAACTTTTAATTGTTGGATGAACAATTGAACTTTTCGATTCAATTACCGATCACTTGAGAATCACTATTTCTGTCCGGCTACTCACAGCACGCAGATGTTGTCCGTACCACAAAAGCAGGTGGAGAATTTATTAATCGATTTGTCTGAAGATTCTTCGTTTAAAATCAATTTTGATCGTACAAGATTAGTACAGTTTTGGCTGTCAGTTGAAAACCCATGTCCAACTTTTTCCACCGAAGCATTGTAAAAGTGCTGCTTCCTTTTACTACTTCTTCGTACGTGTGCGAAATTTGATTTTCATCAATGATTGGAATATATAATATATATATAGATATAACTAACACGTGTTAGTGTGGACGTAAAAGTAGTCATCAGTCAAAACAGAAAACAACCCCTTTGTTCGCATACACACCTCATCATGCATTTGACCAATAAATAAACATTATAATTAGGTGTATATATATACATATATATACGTCAAACGTACGCGGTTCAGATGCTTGCTTTCTCAAACATACCGTCATGAAGATTCACTGAAAAAGAATCCAAAACTTCACGAGAGAGCGACTTCATGCTGCTTAAGCTGTAGCCTTACTAAGTGATTGCACTCTGTCAGTGTTCCGTTATATTTCTGAAACGGAATTAAAATACAATATACCTACTAAAAGTAAACATAGAAAGTTCAATTAAAATAGAACAAAAAAAATGTATGCGTACGCAATTAATTTTTCATATTTAGCTTTTAATATGAATCATATATTTATCAGTTTTATAAATTCATTACTGACACGAAATAATTTTCATAATTAGTAGTGAATAAATAATTGTGATTTATTGATGCTTTGTACAACTGAGTTGGTGATATGCATCTTTGTAGAGTAATTTTATCCATTTTTGATGCCAAAATGAAGCATTCTATCAAAATGAACATAACTGAAAATTATTTCATTTATTTTATAAATTATGCAATAAAGAAGGAAAACATGAAAATTGTATTGTATTGTATTGTATTGTATTGTATTTTGCTTTTCACAGTAATTAATGTTTTTATAGTTTGTCTTTTGTTTAAGTTATGCATTGTTGGTGGTAATCAGTTGAATGATATTACTTATCCGCTTTGTTTTCACAATTATTATTGGTATAAATAACATTATTCACTTTTTACTCGAGGCTACTGTTTTACAATATGCCATTTACATGTGTCTATGCTGGTGCACGATTTTATATTTCATCAACATTCCCTACAGTTTACCGATCTGTTGCACTGAACATCATTGTAGTTTTTACACAGCTATCTGCTTGAATATCTATGTTTATTTGCTATTTCTACTGTACCAGATTACAGTTGAGATATGTGAACAAATTAAGTTGAGTAAATTTCAATTTTTATTCTGCTAGTTTACCGTATGTATGATTTTCAAATGATCTACTGCTTGCTTCTCTTGGGAAATTGAAATTCACCGCAAGCTTATTTTTTCTGTTAGCAAAATTCCATCATCTCAGTTTCAATTCATCACGTTGATCCCATTTCACAGGATGTTTTGTTTCATTTATCTCTTCTATAAATTGTATCAAAAATTTATCGTGAGTTATTGTTTTAAATTTTTCATTTCAAAACCTTTTTCATATATTAATGTATTTTTCGTTTTCAATTTTAGTTTTCTAACGTGCATCTCAATTACAGCTTTAGTGTCATCTCAAAATGTTCTCTAATATTTTACTATGGTTGATTACCTTTGAATTTATATCAAGATGATAAAATAACAAATAATAATAAATCTAATAAAAACATATCAGAGTATTTTGTGATTATTTCGTAAAATAGATGTATTATACAAGAATATTTTCAAAACATAGTAAGGCAGGATATTTTTTAAAGTAGTCATTTTTCTAAAATGTTGATCATTTGATGATGATGATGATCTCTTATTAAATTAAAATGTTAAAATGTGTGTTGTGAAGTTTCATTTTAGCTGTTCAGCGTATATGATATGTGATACTGTTGTCTGTATGATGCTTTTATAAGTGAAGATATATAAAAACAATAATTTGAATTAGCATTGAAAATTAGCATTTATCTGCTTTGAGTGTTACAAAATTTTAACTACTAAAGCGTATGAACAATATTTATAATTTGAAAATGAAAATCAATAAAGTAATCATTGTAAAGCTCTAGGTGAAGTTAGAAATTTTTTGAAAATTTTAAACAAATGCGAGCTAACTGCTACTTTCACAATGAGTTTTTTTAAAAGATTAAAAACTGAAGTAGAAGCTGATGCTTAAAAATTTAAGTTATTTTGCGAAACTTTTGAAGTTGATCCCATTTAATGAAATTCAATTAAATAATAAAATTAATGAAATAAATTTAGACCTCGTCATTCCGGAAGAATACAAGTATCTAAATGACGGGGGAAAATTCCACTTGGTAGATGCGGTGCACGAGTGACTGATCTGCATACTGATCATTGTTATTTTTGATTCTGAGGGGTTGGCAATTGATGGCACGTTTAGCGCAGTTACAACATTATTTGCCCAACTTTTTGCCATGGACTGCAGGAGAGAAGATTCATTTCTTCCTATGGCCTACGCTTTGCTGCCTATAACAGACGTCTAACACTTATCTAAGCATGTTCAGTGCTTTGAAAGAAATAATTCCCGGACTTGCTCCCAAATGTATAATTATGGACTTTGAACGTTCTGTTTTACTTTCAGTACAGAAGCAGTTCCCAAACCATTTTACATTTCACTGATAACAAAACATTATCTCATTGCTCAATTTTATTCTTGTAAGTTTGCTTTTGCATTTTACTTCTTCAGGTTTATGCTGATCAACAGGTTGTTTTCCACAGCAACTTTTCTGTTTACCATAAGGCTTCTGAACTAGACAGATATATAATATATAATCTTTCATTTTACAACAAATCTGAACTTTATTGCAATATATACCATGAGCAAAGATGGGCAGTACAATAAGTCCATTTCTAAATTTGGAGACATTTTGCCACGGCGAGCAACTAATCTTTGTATTGAAAAAAATGGATTGCCTGTAATATCGCAATAATAATGTGCTACATTAAGCCATCATTTGTATCTTTATTCACAACTCGTATTTATCAGTATGATCTGTGCACTTCAGCGTGCAGCTGTTCCCTTTTGTGTATTAGCTTATGTTGATTCTTTGAGATGCAAATTGAATTTCATTATTATTTATTTCCATCATTCGAAAGATATCTCACAAGCTAGTGATGAGCACTGAGAAGTGAATTAAAGAAAAATGTAATTGACAGTCTTGTTCTTTACAAATTAAATATCTTTATTATCCAATTGCATTATTCTACAAAAATACAGAAGCAACAAATGAACAGACTGAAAAAGAGATAACTGAACAAAGAGATGTTAAGTAAACGTGTTTATCTAAGTCATTTTTTGTTTTCATAATTTGACATGTAATGACTTTTTACGATGGTAACAGAGCTAGTCTTGTTCGCTAGCTTGACAATGAAGAAAGATGTACAGCAATTATCACGAGTCAGGTCAACATTCAGCAGGAAGGATTTTCTAAAATTTTACTAGACCAACAAACATGTGCTGCAGTTAAATTTCCCCTAAGCTGGGCATAAGCATTTTCAGTTCAACCTGTGTAGCGGCTACACTATATCTGAGAAATTTTTCACAGATCATCGATATAATGTGAAATCAGTGCATACTGTACTGAATACTCCTCAAAATTTTACGTTACCTTACAGAAGCTGGCATTTCAATATTTCTAACCATTATGATGCCATATAAATGTACTACTAGACAAATTCAAGCAGTGCTTTTGGTGGTCTGCATTTTTCACAATGCTGCAGACGCTTTCTCAAATGAACAACTTACTGTTTGACCCAGGCAATGAACCTCATGATAGTGTCCAATTACCATTCACGCTTAATAATGGGAATGAAAGTTATGGCGGTAAATGAAAGATCAATGTATGCTTCATGCCTGTCGACGATGATAATCCGCAATGATTATATTTTGGCAGCGCAGATGAGTTGCTAGAGCAAGATAATAGATACACCCATAATGGAGTGAACTTGAGATGATAAATAACTTTCTTTGCTTTCAGTTTTGTTTGGTAAAATGATTTCGAAATCCAACATATCCTTTTTGATCTGGAATGTTGAACCATCGTAATACAAGAATTGCAACTTTAATGTTTAATCAACCCAGTAGTCGGTTTTACTTTAGATATTGAAAAACAAATTTAATACAGTTTACACAAAATGTATAATCACCGATGCTTATTTTAAACAGAATTCCAGATTTTATTTTTTATTTAAATGAAACATAAGAAAAAAAACAAGAACTCTTGTGAATAGGAGCGAAAGAAAGATTGGAATGATTAATTTTTTTTGCAAGCCAAAAATATTTTCAGAGAACAGGCAGGCAAAATCAGAAAAGTATTTTGATGCTAACATTCAACAATCACCACTCCCAGTTTCAGCTGAAAACTGCAGATGTGGACAATTTATCAATTTTACGTTTTCCCTTTGTACTTGAATAGCTTTCAACTAGCCTTAATTAGTACAATATCTGACAAACAGAAAAAAACCTTAGGCGTAAATCTTATTTAATTGTTAGCTAAGAAGGTAATTTATATGATGAGTGAAAGCAACTGTTAGCTGACATTTCTTTTGAACAGTATTTATGAACGCGGGCGGATAAATGTAAAGCATTTTGGATCAATTTTCTTCTTTCAAAATCAACAAAGGCATTGGTGCCACAAAGAATATCACAAGTTGATCTTGAATTGTTGATAAAATGACAAATGGAAAATAAATGTTGTTACAGAATGGTATTTAAAATGGAATTCAAAATAAGAGTTATTTCGAGATATAAGCTATCTAATCCAACTCTTGACTGCTCCTTAGCCGCTTACTCACTATCGCTTTTTTCTCCAACTGAATAAAATTGAATTCTATTTCATAAATTGGTTTTGAATTATCTACAGATAACTAACTCATACAGTCCATTTTTTAGTCATTTTTAAGTTCCATTCTAAAAAATTTTCAAACAGCTGTGTGTTTAGCGTGAATTTCCTTGCGCTCTTTTCCCCATCATTTCTTTGAGATTTTTTAGATGATAAAAGTAATAATGATGTAGTTCCGTTATAAAACAAAAACAGTGTTATAATAATTGGGAAATGTGATTATTTATGTCCATATAAGGGAATTTAATAATGAAGCGCCCCATATTTGGGAAAACTTTGTCAATATGAAAATGCAACAATCAAAAAGAAAAACATTTTGAAAAACGTTTTTCGCCGTTTTCACAAAACAGCCCAGACTATAGCCCATTTACCATTCGCCAGTCCTAGTTTTAACTCAAAACTGCAGCTGGGGACAATTTATCACTAGTTGATTTTCCCATTGTATTAAAATCACCTTTAGCTACTGTTGAAATAGAGCCTACGGATCTCCTCTAAACGCTATGCAAATATTGAGTCGTTCATTATTTGCATAGAGTAACTAGTAATTGATCACATATATAAGAGCGACTAACGAGCATGCGACGTTACTACGAACTAGAGACTTCATGCCTGAAGGTCACTCGTATACTTTCAGTCTGTCTCATTTCTCGTGTATTAGTTGTTACTTCCTGGTATAATAAACTGTTATAAGTATTTTTGTTTGCTTGACGCTGTTTGCCGTCAGATATTTTCAACAGCTACTCATCAGAACAATTTCTGACAAACAGAAAAGCATTTCATGCATAAATCTTATATAATTGCTAAGTAAAACGTAATTTATCTGACGGGCGGAAACAACTGTTTGTTGACACTCTGAAACAGTATTTACGCACTCAGATAGGAAAAAGTAAAGCTTTTGAAAGCGGAAAGAAAGGAATGGATAACACGAAGCAGAAAAGCTGTTAAAACGGCTTCAAATTCACTTCGCAGTGGATATTCCATACTTTGATGTTAGCATTTGTGCGTGATCAATTTTCTTCTTTCAAAATCAACAAAGGCATTGGTGCCACAAAGAATATCACAAGTTGATCTTCAACTGCTGATACAAAGACAAATGGAGACGAAAGTTGCAAAAGACAGTAAACATATTTTTATTTGCTTTTCACATTATCCAATTATTGATCAATCGCATGCAACTCTTCAGCGAGCAGACAATCACAAAAAGTTCTGTTGTTAACAGACATTTCAGTCTTGAATGTCTACGATTTTTTGTCAGAGTTTGAAACAGAGATAATATCAGATGATGAAGACATCATACTGTATGATTTTGTGACAGTAGTTCGGACGAATCAGGCGGAGAAACTTCCCATACTGGCAGTCGTTGTGTATCCAGAAATGGTACTACCTGGACTACAGAACCACTTGCGGCAAGCAGGAGAAAGGAAGTTTACAATATCTTGCGTACTGCTTCTGAAGATCAGCAATAGACTGTAGTTCTTTTCGTTTCATGGCTTTGGAATAATTAAATTATGTCGATCAATAAAAGACAGTCCCAGAAGCAGACGCCACAGAGCAGAGTGATAAAGTTAGAGCAACATCACCACGACGGCCGTTCAGCAGCATAGCGAGTAGCAGAATGAAGTGTAGCAGACGCAGGCTGACAACTAACAACTGCTGTGCTTCTCTAAATAACGAAGAGGAGGAAGAAGAACGAAGCTACCGTAAGCCGACCGGTACTTGAAGATCAGGAAGGAGTACGGTGGAACGGATTATTATTAGCAGCGAGAGTCTGGTGTCTGGCGTTTGCTAAATACGGTGGTGGTCGTTGTTGTTATTGCGAATAAATACTGTATTCTTGATCTGTGCTTTGAGTGCGAGAATGTTTCCAACAAAGCGTGAATTAGGGAAAAGGGACGGCAGGGCCGGTAGTAACCGGACGGACGATATAGACGCGGAGATGAACCCACAGGTCAACACCGGCGCGTCGTCATTCGGTGATGACTGTGGCAGCAACCCTTATGAGGCGAGGAATGAGCCCGCCCGGGAGAGCGGGTCGTTACAGAAGAAAGTGCAGTAAATGTTGTTCCTGTTCAATCAGAATCATCCAAGCAAAGTTGGATTTTCGAGGGCTTGTTGAATCGCTTCATTCTAAATGGCTAGAGAATTTGTGTAATTGAAGCATATTTCTGAAATATTTCAATTTGCTAATGACATGGCTTTGCCATTTTTGCTTAAATTTAAAATTTACCTCGCAAATGCAAACATACGTGGAGCAGTTGAGCCTTAATATAATGATAATTGTAGCAGCAGAGTGCTTGCAATTCCGACTGTCAGGTTCAGTAGCTGACTGTAGGTCTTCGCGCTAGATTCAACGTTGGCGAAATTTGCGCGTTTCACTGAACTGTTACTTTCTACGGTAAACAGTCCAGCGTCGGTAATAGCCGTATGCAAACAATTACGGTTATCGAGGATGAACAAACAAAGGTAAAAAATGCAGTCTCTTCGTTAAAATCTTCGTTGGTTCTTTCGAAAAGTCCTCCACTACGCTCTCTTCAGCTTCTGTTGACCACTACTTTTTTTCGATGTTGGCTAATTTATATAGAGCCAGGGAGACCCAGCCGCGCGATACGTATATGTCATAAATCTGCTCCAATTGTTCTTCTGTCGATCGTCTGGCGCACGGCTGTTTCAGAACCACGGTCCCAACTCATGGATCATAGATGCCTGTTCCTCCACAACTGTCTATATTGAAGGGCAGAAATGGGGGCTTCATGTTGCCTGTCGTGTTGTGTGATTTTCTGTTCTTTTAACAGAGTATCGGGCTTTGCTGTGTTGCGCAAACCACCTGATGCACAGTCAAGATTCGACCTTGGACGGGCCTCCTCGACCTATATGAATGGGCGCAGCAATGCAGTGTAAAATGATTTCAATGTAGTTCGTAGGGAGAAAGTGCAATAGCCCATAGCATGCTGTGCTTGTATCTGGTGTTGTTGGTGGAGTTGTGAACTTAAGAAATAAATCTATTTACGGAGCATTTGTGTTTCCCTGGTTGGCACTCTCGCCAGAACTTGAGTAGCCGCGATCATCCATGCATACAGTCTATTACCTGAACATCAGAAGGTTGTTCCTCAAGAATTGGCGGAACAAACATCATTCTTATAACTGTACTCAAATATGCATTTGAGTAGTTGTATTTTGTAAAATTTTATTGTTTTTAAATGGATCAACAGTTCTTTTTTCTGTTACTGCTTACAGTTTACAAATTTACAAAGCCATTTTCTGTTTGCCTTGCGATAATAATACTTAAATTACTCCATTTGTAAAGAATAAATAATTCAGAAAATATTATTTTAAATTAAATAATTATTTTATATAAAATGTGAAAGTTTATAATTAACTGCTCAAAATAATCTATATTGTTAGAATTCTATCAGTAATTATTTTACAGTAATTATAAATAAGTAGGTTAACATGCTTACTGTAGGTTTGTTGTTCAGTTCCTTGTTCGTTGTAAGTGGTATCAGTTGACGATGTCTAAACAAAGTGCAGTCGCATATGATTATACGGATAAGGAAGTAAGTGCAGCGTATTTCAATCTTCCCAGGCTGTACTCAGGCGTGTCGATCACGTTGGAAAATCCAATTCTTCCTGCGGAAATTCTTAGCAATCCGCCATCGTTAGCCGACGGAATGGACTATGAAACGGAACGTGCTATTCGTTTCTGTGGCTGCGACCTCATCCAACGTGCTTCAATTCTTTTACGTTTACCTCAGGTGAGATTTCAGTAAGTGTTTTTTTTGCCTTCTCAAATATTGCTTTTAGGTGGCTGCAGCTACGGGTCAGATTATTTTTCACAGATTCTTTTATGCCCGTTCCTTTCTTCGGTGTACTTTTGATGTGAGCATTTATGTTACGTTTATTGTTTTATGTTTTATTGTTTTTATTTGTTCAAGTACGTTTGTATGGCATGTATTTATCTGGCGAGCAAAATTGAAGAATCTCCTCGTCGTATCCGTGATGTAATCAATGTGTTTCATCAGTTGAAGCAGCGACGTATGATTAAACAAGGATTACTATCGGAAAACAAGTGAGTTCTTTTCTTTTTTGTTGATGAACTTATTTATTTCTCATCTGCCTTCATATTTGAGCCTCAAGGAATTGTTTTAGTTTTTTGTTGGGTCAATTTTTCCCTGTATGATGACTTTTTGTTTGTTGCGTCCAAAATTTTTTTATTTTTTAGTTTTCTTAAATATCTGCATAATAAGTGCTGTCGTGTTGAGTTCTTTATTCCGTGCATAAATAAGTATCTATTTTGATGTATTTTGGTTGAATTAATCATATGAGGGTGTTGGAATGGTTTGCACTCGATTATTACTAATTAACATGTCCTTTTGATATGGTAAAGAATTGAGTTTAGTTTCCTGCATTAGTGTGAATGAAGTTAGGTAAGCGATGAGATTTCTCATTTCTTGATTAGTGATTTTCTGGTCTCTTGGAAATAAAGAAACTTGTCAGTCTGCGTGATTATCTCTATGAATCGAATAGTTGATTTGCGATATCATTGTTGCTTTTAGCATTGCTGTAATTATTCAATATCCATAGCAATCTAAGGTATGTTGAAGCACTGAGTAATGTAATTTTTGTTCTCTAGCCGCTAGAAGTGTTCGGCGCGGCTGTCAAGCATGTCCAATTGTTCGGACTATCCGCATGTACATCAGCAACGCGGTGTGTCCGCATGATGTGATCGGCTGTACTTTCAACCTGTGCGACCACACATACACACGGCTGGTGCAGTTACAGACCGGCCTGATTAATTATTAGGAAATTTTTAAACACAAAACGTTTTATAGAACCAGAGCTGATGGTTCGTATGCTGTACGTTTTATCGCATTTTACTTCCGTTTGACGTTTTAATAATTTTTTTATAGCCTACACATATTGACGTGGAATTTTGGAAATTTATGGTAGTTTTTTTATTAGCTTGAATCAATTCGAATGTATTTTGCTTTTTTTGTTTTATTTTTAGAAAATTAATATTTGGAAATCAAGGTTTTATTTTTATTCATTTTTGAATTTTAATAGTGTTTTTATTTCAAGTAATGTTTTTTATAGTTTTTAAATGTTTTGTATTTTCATTGCTTTTAGCCTTAACTGACAAATTGACACGATCATTTAAGATTGATTAAATTTAAAGTTACATTTTTGTTTTCAATTGTTCCGTAATTAGCTGTAAACGTTTGAGATTTTACAAAACTTTCAAAAATGTTTGTTTTGAAGTCTTTTGGAATGAAAGAGCATCTTTGATCGACACTAATTGAATCGCTTCCTTCGCAAGATTGAAGTTTCACGTTGGCATTTTGACAGTGATGACAACTATGCATGGTTACTTCAGCAAAATTTTGGTAAGCTCAGAATTGCCAGAAAATGATTAAGACAAAAGTTTTACCAGCCGGAACTTTTGGACATCTTTTATACGATTATTATTTTTAATGGTTGTTAGATTTCAAAATTTTTTATATTTATTCATGATTTTTAGAATTGTCAACGGAAGTAGGATGTGATTTAATGTGCAGTATTGCCATCAGTTTTAAGTGCCATTTTGTGCTTCAACGTGTTATTAATGCTTTTAACTTGTTTTGTCGTGGTATTTGTGAAACTTTTTTGTAGGATTTTGCCGTGCGCTTTAGATCATCGTTATGTTTTTCTGAAAAATGAAGTAATCAAAGCAGAACGTCGGATTTTGAAGGAACTTGGATTTTGTGTCCATGTGAAGCATCCTCACAAGGTAAAAGAAATTTGTTGATTTACGCATTATAAATAATGTTTATTGTGAACTGTTTAAAATGTGTTTAAGCTGATTTATGTCTTTTTGAAAGCGTTGAACACTTTGGACAACTTGTCTGTGCTGCAGAAAGCATGGTATGATTTATTCATTTTTTGTTGAGTTAATATTTCAAGTTAAGTTACGTTTACGTTATTGTTTGCACTGTTTGTTGAATTTATATTTTCAGGAACATTTGCAGATATTTTTTTTTGTATTTTTAATTAATGGAATTTTTATACTTGAATAATTATCATATATGCAATTTGACTTGGTTGATTGATTATTTATTGGATTATTCAGGAACTTTATGAACGACAGTCTACGATCGGACGTGTTTTTGCGTTACGCACCGGAAACAATCGCTTGTGCTTGTGTTTACATGGCGGCACGTGCGTACTCAATTCCAATGCCGTTGGAGAAGCCTTGGTGGCGATTATTTAATGCATCGGATCGAGAAATTTACGATATTTGTTTTCGCATTTTGGGCTTGTACAGGCAAAAATATGTATGACTATTGGTTTTGCAGTTCAATGTTTGATTGTTTGCTTGTTTTTTTCTGACTGAACAGATGGACTGGGCAGAAGCGGAAGAGATTTTGGATCGATTGCGTCAGCTGCGAGAAATGAAATTAGCAAATGTTGCTAATGTAGTGGACGCGACCGTGGTCGACGAATTGAAATTAAAGCAAACTGTTGATCAAGAAGCAGCTGTTGATAATTTTGAAAGCAGTAAGTTAATTGAGTTTTCCGTTTGTTTGAATTCTATTATTGTTGCATGCATTTGCAGAGAAAATTGTCAAATCTACTGCACGTAGGAGAAGAAATACAGGAGAGGAAGAAAAATATTCGTCCTATTCAAGGAGGAATGGTCATGGCGAAAAGGGTGAAAAGTCCAAATCTCGTCGAGTGCACCACCGTTCAAGATCTCATCATAGTGGAAGCCGCAGTCGCAGCCGATCAAGACATCGTCGTCGTCATCGATCTCGTCACAGACGTCATCGTCATTGGGATGCTGGATTTCGGGAAAAATTGTCACCGCGTTTTCTTACTGGTTGTTGAAGTCGGCTTCTCATTGGACATTTATGACGTAGTCAGATTGGTTTTTGTTATCTAACTGTTCATTGATTCAAATTTTTCTGTTTTGATTAGCTTTTTTATTTCATGATTGGTCCAAATATTTCCATTTACCATTACGTAACTTTAATATTAGTGACGTAACTTCAGTAGTGTAACTTTTCATTATTTTCAGAGTTTATTATTTTATTAAATTAATTTTCATCAAAATTTACGAATTGTTCTCATTCATGGAAATTTTGCTTTTTTAATATATTACTTGCTGTGAAGCTCATACTTCTCAGTAATCAGTATTTTCAAAAACAATATTTATCATTATTCTGTATTTTACTGTTGTACCATAATGAAGTTGTAACAGATGAGATGGCAACAGCTCAACAAATGCAGCGGAATAAGTAGAATAATAATTTTCATTTTTCACTATTCAACAACACATCAGCAGTAAACGATAGATAGTAACAAAAGGCGAAAAAGGAAAAAAAGCAAACAATAAAGTGTAATGCAAAACAACCAGTAGGAAGGCGGTTCCAGAGTTATGCACATCAATCTTCAAGGAACTGTTCAAAGGAATATCGAATAATTAGCTTGAGTTAAAAGGTATACATCTGAAATTTCATGTTAATAATAAAAAGAAACAAATTTACTTAAATATATAGATTTTGTAAAAAAAATCTTTCTTGTTTCTAATCAGAACATTTTAATCTTTACAAAGTTTCTTTCTTTTTGAAAGTAAGCAAAGCTTTTTATGCTGGCCAATGTGGATAATCAGCAATGATTATTATATGATCGCAGAGCATATGCAAATTGGAGCTGAGATGAGAAGGATAATAGGCACCCGTGATGGAGCAAACTTAAACGGAAAACCAATTTTATTTAGCGTTCTGTTGTTGGGTAGAAAATGCAGCAGATCAGCTAAATCATGAGCGCTGCTTTTGATCTCCAATATTCAACTTTTCTTTATCATTGAAATACAAGTTCAAAGGTTGCAAATGGAAATTGTAAAGGAACGGCAACTAAACCTTTTGATGGATTGTTGGCGTTAGGTACGTTGTTGGAGGTGGGTTGGGGTGTAATACACCCTACTTTAGAAAAACACGTGTAAAAAGCTGGAAGTATGTTCAATTTTTATGATTTTTGTTTTATTTGATAGTACGAAGAATGCTGTACATGGCAAAAATGTATATATATATGGCTAAATATGGCAAAAATATATATATGGCAAAAAATGCAACAAAATTAACGTTAAAAAATCGTCATTTTTTCAGTTTTTTTCTTCGTGTCGACTTAGTTTTGTAAAATTCGTAAAACAAATTACAGACTTGAGTGTAACGTGTTATTCTGCACATTTTGATGCAAAACTCAGGTTTATAGTCATTTTTTTAGTTGCAAAACGACTACGCTATTCTAAACCCTTTCTATAGTTTTAACGTAAACAAATGGAAAAGTGTTGAGCAGGAAATCAATATTCCACATTTTTTGGATTTCAGTGTGTATTATTTATTTATTTTTATGTATTTTGATTAAAATTTCATTATTTGAAAAAATTTTAAGTCTCTTCTAGCTGAAAATCCGACAAAATTGGCTTAATAAATCTGTTGATCTACGTTTATTATAAAACAATTTTCATAATAATTGAACATAATTCAAGCTTTTTACACGTGTCATTGTAAAGTGAGATATGCCACACCCCAAGAATCCAGCAATGTATTTTTCAAATTTACGATGTTCCATAGACCGAACAAAAATATCTGCAGTATTGCATTTCTTTTCAAAACATATCTTATTGTTTCAAAAGAGAGGTCACAAAGCTTCAGACTATAAAAATAAAAATTGACAAACTGCATCGAAAACAAAACCGCCTGGGGTGTGCTACACCCCAACAATTCATCAAAGGGTTAATTTAGAGTAAATTTAAAATATATAAACATTGGAGGTAAATTTAAACAAAAAGCTTCATTGATCAAATTTAAAACAAAAAACGTTTAAAGTACATTAAACTCTAGCTATATATAAGCAGCGATTGACGGGATTTGCAATCAGTTTTGCCTTTTTTGACGAACAGGACGCTCCTCTGACGTCAAGTAAGTGAACAATTTAGAGGGTAAAATTTTGTAATTTTCGTTCTCTTTCAGAATGCTTGATTCTCGAATGTTCAATTGCGAGTTCGTAAAACGGTTTCAGTATGTGATTAGGATGGCAGCAGTGATCCAATGGATCGCGATGGTGGTCGCCATTTTCTACTTAATTTTGCTGTACAGAAAGGCGAAAAATACCGATTGGAGACGTCGTAGGGAAATACGGCAGAATCAAGTATTAAAAGATATCGGCTGTTTCAAATCGGTTCCACTTCGATTTTATTCCAAAGTTCCAAGTGGCGAATATCTCTGTGGCCGTAATGCGCAACAAATGGCGTGTAAGAAGATTGTTGCTGTGAGAAGAGATCCACCGTTGAATAGAATAATGGTGCAAATGAAGCCAGTGATAATTTCCAGAGAGAACTGCAATGTACCACCAAAGGATGTTATGCTGCAAATAATTCATCTCTAACTAGTGTCTGATGATTCTTTAACTCCACCTATTTTTTTGTTATATTCACATTTTAAAGATCATTTATTTCTTTATAGATGTCACATTTAATTTTCTTTTATATATTTAATTCTTTATCGAAATAAATAATAATAATTGTTTGTTTGTGTTTTACTGAAATATTATTATGGGCTATAAATTAAACGTAGAGAAAGAGACAAATGTGCCATGCAAATTCAGCATTATAAACTTGAATTGTTATTTAAATGAACACATTCCAATTGTGCTGCATGGTTGAAGATTGTGTAATCCAATACAACAATTTACCAAACCTTGTAAATATCTCATTTTGGATTTTGTAGTCAGAACAAAATAACATAAGACTTTTATTTTATTGAAATTAAAATATCACCTCCACCACAAAAAATACACTTAGTTTTTAAATGTACATTATATTGATCTTCAATCACCGCCGTATTTACTGAAATTTAGTTTGCTATAGAAATGCGGCAGATAACCTATTTACAATAATCATGCAATTCTTGGAATTTACATATCATAACTATACCGTTATTTTAATTATACAAATATTGGATTGTGAAATGCGATGGTAAATTATGAACGTTGCTATTTGATTGACGCCGATGACAGCAGTGCTTGGAAAAAGCAAAAAAGTCATGACATTATTAAAACATTAAATTCAACAGTAGTTTCAAATAATGAACAAACACAGTTTCTGATGTTCCTATTAGTGTGCTTTACAGAAAGAAGAACAATAAAAAGTTAAAAAAACAGGCAAATGTGTTAAAATATTAAAAGCGATAATAGTAATTATTATTATTTTTATTGCTTTTTTTAGCACACCAAAAATAATATGAACTAAACTATATATATTAGCATCGTTCACTTTCAAATTGTATGCGTGCTAGTCATGCGGATTAGTGCATGTCTTCTGCAGAAGCTATGTGTGTTCGAATCCCATAATAAGACGGGGTATTTCAAAACAGCTTCCACACATGTCAAAGTGTATGAGACTCATTAAAGCTCTAATAATAGTGTGAGCAAAGTGAAATAATAAGCCTCACCGAAGAGAAAAGATGAATTGAAAAGTATCACAGGAGGAAATACTTTTGCCTGTGAGTCGAATGAATAATATTGATTCAAGGGGTGTGTTTTGCTATTAAAATCAGAATAAAATCTCCCTGAATTTTTTGTTGTTATCATCAATAAAAATTAAGCTTCTCAATGTCTCATAGAGTCATTGTCATAGAGACTCATAAAAATTCATAAGTATGAATTCATATACAGAAATCTTTCATTTATTTATTAAATAGCTATTGATAAACAATCTGTTTTATTTGAGGATTAATTGATTATTGCTTTTTATTTTGTATTCTTCTATTATTTTCCAAGTACCGTTTGATTAGTTTTACACAATTGGGATTACAACAGAATTGGAGATTTTCAATATATTTAAATGGAAAGTTCTTCCTAATGTGGCATGTTCCGCAACAATACAAAAAAATAGTTGAACATGTAGTAGACTCGAAGGGCAATCGTACTGCACTTGATTATTGACAATTAAATTCTGCAGCTAACTGTCTTCTTTTACGCCAGATCTGAATTTTACAAATCTCGCTTTGTATCTGATAATTGTGAGTAGATTTTATTAAATATACAATCAAACAACAGGCATATACGAGCAAACTGATACAACGACTTCCCTCTTCCACGAACTAGAACCCACCTAAATAATTGACTATTGCTCTCATATTCAATAATAATAATAACAATATCAATTGTTTATTTTTTGCCGCAAGAAACAACGGCAGCTGTGGTGATAAATCAACACGAACGTTAGCAGAGTGATAGGTTAATGCACGCTTCTAAAAATACCATTCGAAACGTAGGATTTTGCAGGACATTTAAATACAAATTCAATATGTTTATGATATTTATTAAATATTCTTTTAATTAAATACTTTTAAAATTATGTATCACCATGTTTTCAACACACTCAACAGAAATAAAAACGAAAATTTGTGTGCATGTGTAAATAATTTATATACACGCATACATACATACATACATATATGTATATATATATATATATATATATATATATGTATATGAAGACCTGAAACATTTGGTAGAAAACAACGAAAATTAATACTGACTGTATATTTTTCCGATCTATATATCTAAGCAGTGATCTGTGCTTCGCCAACACAGTAGAAATATCCGAATGCCGTGCCGGTGAGATCAGTGCAAGGTAACTATACAACACATCAGCACCTCTCGACGCAGACCAAATTCTGAACAGAAATGAATAGTGGGACGATAAGGAAAAGGATAATATGCCAACAAATAAAAACTACCTTTGCCGTTTCTGTTGATCGCGATGGAGCTCGCCATTTTTTACTTTTGGTCGCAATACAGAAAGGCAAAAATACTTATTAGAGACGTCGTAGTGCAGTTCAGCACCATCAAACATTAAAAGATATCGACTGTTTTAAGGGTATAAGGAAATGAAATTATGGGCTATAAATTAAACGCAGCAAAAGAAACAAATGTGCCATGCAATTTCGGCATTAAAAATTTAAATTGTTATTTAATAGAACAGGATAGTCCGCTTTTGTCCGGTACCGATTTCCCGTATCTCAAATCTGAACTATATTACAATATATATTATGGAAAAAGACAGGCAGTAAAATAATAATGAATAAATATGGGAAAAGTGAATTCCTGCATTTGCAAATAAAATGCGCCACGGCCACCCACTAATCTTTAAATTTAAAAAATATTACAATAATAATGTACTACTTTAAGCCATTCTTTTTATCTATGTTCATAATCATTATTTATCATTATGACTTGTGCGCTTGCGCGTGTAGCATCTCCCTTTGTATATTAACTTATCTTGGTTCTTTGAGATACAGATTAAAATTCATCATTATTTATGCCCATCATTTGAAAAGATTTCAAACCTATGAGACAGAAAATAGCACAAGCTAGTGATGAACACTGAGAAGTAAATTGAAGAAAAATAAAACTGACGATCTTGTTCTTTACAAATTGAATATCTTTATTATCGAATTGCATCATTCTACAAAAAATATAGAAGCAACAAATGAACAGCGTAAATTAGAGATAACTGAACCAAGAGATGTTAAATAAGCATGTTTATCTGAGTCATTCATGGTTTTCATAATTCGACACGTAATGACATTTTACGATGACAGCAAAGCTAGCCTTATTAACTGGTTTAACAATGAAGGAAGCTATGCAACGATTATCATGTACAAGATCAAAATTCATCACGCAGAATTTTTTGAAATTTCACTACACCAACAAACATGTGCTGCAGTTGAATTTCCCCTTAGCTAGCCAAAAGCGTTTTCAGTTCAATGCATGCTGCAGATACGCTACATCTGAAAAAAATTTCACAGAATATTGATACAATGTAATGCCAATGGATACAGCACCAAATACTTTTTGATATATATGCACAAGGCACAAATTCAAACAAGGATATTTGTGGTCTGGAATTTTTACAATACTTCCTACAGACGCTTTCTCAAATGGATTCATTATGTGACCAAGACAGTGAACCCCATGATACTATTTACTCTCAACAATGGGAATGAAAGTTAGGGCGGCAAATGAAAGATCAGTATATGCTTCATGCCTGCCGACGATGATAATTAACAATGATCATATTTTGGAAGAAAATATGCAGTGTTAGAAGAAGATAACGTTCCTACTTATGATGAAGTGAACTTGAGATGAAAAATAATTTTGTTTTTCTTTCAGTTATTTTTGGTAAAAAGTTTTCGAAATCCAACAGATTCTTTTTGATTATCATTTGGTTATCATCGTAATGAGAGAATTGCAACTTGAATATTTAGTCAACAGAGTAGTCGGTTTACTTTTGATATTGAAAAACGAACTTAACCGTTTAGATGCCAATGTTCCCTTTTGAGAACATGATATTTGAGGCCAAATATCTCTGTGAGGAGAAGGTTAACACACCCAATTTTTTTTTGTTGTTTAGATATTGTTGAGTTTTATTTTATAGTTCCATTCTGCTAATCTACACCCACGCTTTCCTGAGATAATGGACCCCAAAATATGCTAATTTTCGACTTTTTTAACCTGTCTCGCTCTCAGTTAGATTTTTATTTAAAAAATTGGTGTCAGCTGCATATAATTAACATGGAATGAAGAAGAAGATGCTGTCTATCAAATAAATATTATTTTATTATTTTATAACTATGTGGCAGCTGACGGGATGGTGGGAAAGTTTGATGTTCCCAAATGGGAACATTGGCGCTTGGCATGAATAAAAATAACGTATTCCACACCAAATCCTCTTTGAGTATAAGTACAGCTCGAGGTTGTTTTTTGGTCACAGCTAACATTAATGGTGAGATCTACATCTCTGTTCTAACAACTGACACATTCATTTGTTCCATCTTTCTCATTATTTGGTTGTTGTTGGAGACAGCTGTATCCAAGTTTCGGTCAACTTTGGCCAAATGATGCAAGGCCTGTTTACAGCTGTCGGCTCAGTTGTCTCAGTTCCCATTTAGGCTACAGCCCTACTGCCATTCTGTAAAGTTGTCGTTATTTGAGTTGGTGATGGCTTCGAGATTTCTCACGTTGGAAAACGCTATAGACTATTTAGAGACCTTACCCCCAGAAGACCAAATCAATGCAGAAGTTTGTCAGTTACCACCCTGTGAAGATGGAAACCTGACTGATGAGGAGCATATTGAGGAAGACGATTTAGATGAAGTGATGCCACTAGATGTCTGTGGTGAGGTAGACGTTACCGTGGATAGCGATCGAATTGTGAATGAAGACGACGTGACGACGAATAAAGGCTACGGGTACAATTCGAAATGCCAGAATACGCAACTGCCCCCTTATGAAGCCGGAAGTAATAATGAAAAAATGCCGAGGATATTTCGAACATGCATGTGATGGAGAAATGTATGTGTGCCGATGGAATGACAACGCTGCAGTAACTATTGCATCCAATTATCATACACATTTTCCGGTTAAAACTGTAAAAAGATATTCGAAAGCTGAGAAGAAACATGTCGATATAACAGAGCCAAACATCATACGGCAGTACAACAAATATATGGGTGGTGTGAATGTGATGGACAAAGTGTTATCTAGTTATCGACCGAAATTCAGATCAAGAAAATGGTGGTGGAATTTATTTTCCTATGCGTTGAATATGGCCATAGTGGCAGCTTGGAAATTGCACATGGAGCTACATACAGCAACCAATGACCGGCTGTCACATTTACAGTTCCGCCGGGAAATCACCAGCCATTTATTGCACGCAAGACCATTCGTAAGAAACCACCCAGGGCCACGGTCACACTTACCAATAAGACTCCGGACTTCGTACGGGCACTACTTCCAATCATGTGCCCAAGGACGATGTGCAGTTTGCCAAAGAAACTGCAGAAATGAATGTGTTCAGTGCAGAAAAAGGCTACACTGAAATTGTTTTCCGTCTTATCATGGCTTAGCATAATTTTATCAATATGTTTCTACTGTAGAAATAACTTTATATTATCTACAATGTGACGTGAAGTATGAAACCTTTAATATTGAATTATTGGTAAAATTGTTAAGCCCAAGTGCCAATGTACATTGTTTCAATCAGAATGAGGTGGCATTAACACAAGTACCTTAGATCCTTCTTATTAAGCCATTTTTTAAATATTATAGCCCTTACGCAAGGGGAACCTAATTCGGCCAGTAAACGGTTAATACAATTTACACAAAATGTATAACCACAAATTTATATTTTAAACAAAAGTCCAGATCTCATTTTTCATTTAAGTAAAACATAAGAATAAAAACAATAATACTGTTGAACAGGAGCGAAAGAAAGATTGGAAAGATTAAATTCTTTTGCAAACGAAAAACATTTTCAAAGAACGCTACAGCCGAAATGAGAAAATATTCGATGCTAACAATCAGCAATCACCACTCCCATCACCTGAATAGCCTTTAGCTAGCCTTCATCAGGACAGTATCTGTCAAACAGAGAAGAACCTTAGGCATAAATCTTATTTAATTGTGAGCTAAGAAGGTAATTTATATGACGAGTGAAAGCAACTGTTAGCTGACATTTCTTTTGAACAATATTTATGAACTCGGGTGGATAAATGTAAAGCACATTGAAAGCGGATAAAAGCGATAAACAACACCAAACAAAAAAGCTGTTAATGCTGCTCCAAATTCACTCTGCAGTAGACATCGCACTCTGTGATGTTGGTATTTGTGCGCCATTTGTGTGTGATTAATAATCTGTCAACATCAACAAAAGGCGTTAGTGCCGCAACGAATATCACAGATTGATCTTAAATTGTGGATAAAATGGGGAATGAAAACCAAATGTTGCAAAAGGTATTTAAAATGAAATTCAAAAGCATCTGACTCGTTTTCGCTTGATTTTGTGTTTGAGTTCAGTGAATTGCGTTCAAGGTTTATTACCGATGGAAGGCAACGATAAAATTTAGTTCGTAACTACCCAAAGGAACCATCAAAAATTAGTGCAGTCGCCCCTTGAAATTCACGGGCTTACAACTCGCAGATTTGACTATACCCGGATTTTTGATGGGGTGACTAATTTTGAAACAATCAGGTTAAATAGAAAATGTAGTTTCTTTTACAGTATTTTGATGACCATTCACATATTGTTTCTTTCAGAAAGACGGTGAACATAAATGCGAAAGCTGAATTTAATTGTTTATCTTCCAATATCAAGCGAAGATCATACAAACAAAATCCGGAAATCGCTACATAATATTTTTAGAATTTACTGTGTATGTATACAGTAGATCTGGAGGTTGAGTATAAGGTTTTCACTCTTGAGATTCTACTCCATAACAGTAATGATAGAAACTTACTCAACTCAGAGGCTAATCAATCGCTTCTCATAAGAAGAATAAACAAAAATGAATTCAAAATAGGCTGCTGTAAATGAGCGGTTGGTTTGCGGAATGACTGTCAAGGGTCTAACAGACCAACAGACTTTTGGTTCTGCGACCGTTCTTCATATATATTGTGCAGCAGCTGCTGAAGGTCAGTGAAATCGAACTATACTTGTCAATCAAAAATATAAGCATAAAATCATAAAATAGTATTTATCAAGTAATAATATAAAAAATAGAATCAAATTTAGTGAACTGATCAAATCAAATGAACTTACAGAAGATGATGATCTTGTGGAGATGACTGCGTCGTCACTGTGAAAAAGTAAATGTGTTGCAGCTGCGTATAATCCCTGTACATTACATTAAACGGATTATTTTTTAAGAACTAGTAATAACTTTACAAAAAGATTATTTATTTTATTTAATCCAAGCTCTACACAATATTTTAGTGATTTGATGGCTGCTACATATATTTTTTTACTTGAATGGCAGCGGTTTCACGTTAATTTTTATCCTTGCTCTCAGCGTCTTGATGGATTTTGTCGTTTTATAACTGATATTTGTAACATTTGTGATTTCAAGGCAGTCCGTAGTGGATCAAGCCATGTTTAGTTTGTGCATAGTTTTTGATTTTGATACCTCATTTCGATGTGTTATTTGGCTAGCTGTGCTTGAACGCTAGCTCATAAAACGCTTCTTTGTCTTCTGATAACTTTGCCTTTGTCCCATCAGTATGAATATGTTGTTGATGTACACGCCAACGATGAGGTGTATCTGTTGGTTTTTCTTTTGTAGCAAAAATCTTTGATTCTTGTATCCTTGCAATCCGCGCGTCCCTTGCCAAGATTATAGTCATTTATGATGTTTGGTCTTTTGTCACACCCTCACTGGTTATCTATTTTGAACTTTGCGTGACATGAAATTATGAGGAAAACAATTTCTCCTTGGAACATAATTGATCATGATTACATTTTTGTTGTGCTCATAAACAGCTAATGTCGAGTAAGGATCACGTCGTGCTGCTTTACGCAAACATGCTAGAACATCACGGCGATGTGCAAACACTGTACGAATAGCTGTAAGATCATGCTAAAAAAGATGTTGCACAGTGGAATATGATGTAAAATAACGGTCCATAAAAACGTTTCTGTTAGAGTTCACAAATGGTTGTGCCAATTGCCCAACATTAGTGCTTGCAAGAACAATTTGACGTTCTTCACGACTTCTGCCAGCACATAACAAATATTTTAGAGCATAACCATTCTCCGCGTCACATATCCAGTTGATCTTTTCTGGTCCAGTTGTCAAATGAACAATACGTATGGTAAAATGCAAAAGTGGCAATCACAATTTCACTACTACTGATTGTCTTTAGAAATAAATAGCTGCATAACGGATATTGTTCACTTATTTCTTAAAACTGCCATACACAACTGACTGTTTTTGTCACATATTCAGATAATAACGGTGACTTCTAGACAAATGTCAAGAAGGTCTAAAACAGACACTCATGAAGCATTTCGTATTTATCTTTGGGGTTCGCCCGCTGTTTCACTACTGAATATTATCTCCTGAAACTTTATCCCAGATTCTATGAAGCACAGGAACATGGACCACATTTGGAAATTATCAATGTGGTAACCTCAGAGCATTTTACTGTCTATTAGCATATGGATTATTTCAATAGAATCATTATAAGAGAAAGTGTTTTGCGTCTGTATGACAGGTGCCCGGAATATGAACAATAAACATGAAACAATCGATTAAAAACGTCACAAATCAAAAGCTTTAGCTGAGGAGAAAGAACATAAAAATTTATCAGAAGTTTTGGAATGGAAAAGGCTAATTATATTTATTTAAATCACTGCATTGTTCCAAACATATGTATGTCATATGTAGACAGGTGCCCGGATTAGGGTTAATTCCAATCATTCATGAAGATGATATTTCGAACATGCATGAAGAAGTACTAAAAGGAAGCAGCACTTTTAATGCTTTTGTGGAAAAAGTTGGACATGGATTTTCAACTGACAGCCAAAACTGTACTAATCTTTTACAATCAAAACTGATTTTAAACGAAGAATCTTCAGACAAATTGATTAATTCTCCATCTGTTTTTGCGGATATGCCGGTACGGACAACATCTGCGTGCTCTTAGAAACTAGATAGAAATATCGATTCTACTTTTGAGAATTTACCGCAAGAGAGGCTTAAGATTTTTTATAGGCATTTCCTACATAGCAACCTAAATTCATAGTGTGCCAACATTTTATGCAAAACTGCCATTAGAAAAAATAATCATTTAATACTAAACGGTTTGGTCCCACTTGGGCTCAATTTTGTTCCCATTCGGTCCCACTTTTCATTTATTGGTCGTTGTCCTCGCTATTTTATTATTGGTCGTTGACCACGCTATCTTATTAGTCCGTAAAGTCTTTGTCGTATTGGTTTTCCTTGTCTAATTGCTCATTGATTCAAATCTTTCCCTTGTGATTAGCTGTAATATTTTTTAATTTCATTGGTTCAAATATTCCATTTAGGATTACGTAACTTTAATAGTAGTGACGTAACATAAAAAATGGAAATATTTATTGTTCCAAGATTTTATTGTCTGTTTGAATTGAAGTTTCGTCATTTATTGAAATTTTGTTTATTTAAATATATTATTTGTGGTGTAGTCTATACTTTTTCATTATCAGTATTTTTGAAAATAATTTTTATCATTATTCTATATTTTATTGTACCAACGTGACGTTATATCAAATGTGATAGTAATCATTCAGAAAAAAAACAATACAAAAAATAAGTTAAATAGTGATTTTTATTTTGCACTAGCCAACAGCACTAACAACAACATTAAAAAACAACAGTGAACGACATTAACAAAGTGGAAACAACGAAAGTGGAAAAAACTAAATAATGCAATACAATGAAATAAAAAACTAATATAAATAAGCGGTGGCGAGGGGCATTTTTATCTTCTTCCTTGTTTCTTCTTTGGTCTATTACCGATTTCCCTCCTGATATATAAATCTGCTCCCATTTTTTGTACATAAATTTGTTGCCTGTTGAAATTTATCAAGATTGGATGTTAACTTCCGGGTGTAATGTCAGAATACTGAATAATCTGTTTGAAAAATCTGGAATGTTGTAGCAACACTTTTAATTTCCGGGTTACAAATGGCACTAATGCTAACGTTACGCGTTAGCTCGCAATTTCACTTAATTTTACGCTTGATTTCTCGCATATGCCTTTGTCAAATATTGTTCGCGTTTCTCGTCACATCACATATGTTGGTAAAGGCGATTTTAATACAAAGAGAAAATGCGCAATTGACAAATTGTTCACAGTTGCAGCTTTCAAGCTAAACCAAGGAGTGACAACTACTAAATTGTTAGCATCTGATTAATTTCTTGATTTTACTGGGAGTGTTCTATTTAAATCTTTCTTGTTTACAATCTAAGAATTTTACTTTAATATTTACAAAGTTTCCTTCATTACGAAACAAACATCCATATATATTTTTTATACATGTTGAAGAGGTTTGCTGTTTGTATGAAAAATCCTGATTGACGTTCATACATTTCATATAAAATACAGTCGAACTTGGTTAGTGCATACGATTTTGGCCGAAAACATTCCCTGTAGTTAATTAAACGGTAAATAATGGATTAGTGCATAGTAATTCTTGCCAAATTCCATGCTTCACTCATAGCAGTCAAATGTAAAATTGAATGCACATCAACAGATCAGCT
>NW_003526947.1:4166-4649 GCF_000181795.1 Trichinella spiralis | reverse complement strand
CTATCAAGCTTAACCAAGGGGTGACAACTACTAAATTGTCAGCATCTGATGAATTTCTTGATTTTACTGGGAGTGTTCTATTTGAATCTTTCTTGTTTCCAATCCAAGAATTTTACTTTAATATTTACAAAGTTTCTTTTGTTACAAAACATCCATATATGTATTTTTATACATGTCGATGAGGTTTGCTGTTTGTATGAAAAATGCTGTTTGACGTTCATATATTTCATATAAAATGCAGTCGAACTTGGTTAAGTGCACATTGAATAAGTGCATAAGATTTTGGCCGAAAAAAATTCCTTGTAGTTAATTAAACGATAAAATAATGGATAAGTGCATGGAAATTCTTTTTAAATTCCATGCTCACTTATAAGCAAGTTCAAATGTAATTTGAAATGCAACATCAAACAGATCAGCTACATCATAGGCACTGCTTTTGATGCGGAATGTTTAAATATTTTGTTATCATTGAAATATACATTG
>NW_003526947.1:2269-3427 GCF_000181795.1 Trichinella spiralis | reverse complement strand
ATATACATTGAAAGCTTGCAAATGGAAATGAAAACAGATGGCAATTTAAGTGTTCACCAACGCACTACTCGGTTTGTTCAGATGTTGAAGTATAAAGTTTACAATTTACACGAAATATATAAATAAATTTATTTTTTGATTTGTAAATAATATTGCAAATTTTTTATTTTTTATTTAAATAAAATATACGAACGAAAACAATAACACTGACGAAAGAAGTAAAAACTTTCTGAAGTTAAAAGTAAAATTCTTTGATTGCTATCAGAAAAGATTTTCAGAGAACAGTCAGCCTGAAATTAGAAAAGTATTTAAATGCTAACAAATTAGCAGTTATTTAAATGCTAACAAATTAGCAGTTGCAATGCCTAGTTTTAGCTGACAACTGCAGCTGTGGACAATTCATCACTTGTTGATTTTTCCATTGTATTACAATCGCCTTTAGCTAATCATCAGAATATTTTCTGACAAACGGAAAAGCATTTAATGCATAAATTTCATTTAATTGCTAGCTGAAACGTCATTTATCTGATGAACTCAGATAAATGAGTGTAAAACACTTTGAAAGCAAAAAGGAAGCAAAGGACAGCACGAAGCAAAATAGCAGTTAAAGCTGCTTCAAATTCACTCTGCAGTGGACATCACGTTCTTCGATGTTAGCATTCGTGCGCTATTTGTGTGTGATTAATTTTATTCTGTCAGTATCAACAAAAAGCATTAGTGCTACAAGGAATATTAGAAGTTGATCTTCGATTGTAGATAAAATATAAAATGAAAACTAAATATTGTTGCAAAATGGTTATTTAAAATGAAATTCAAAACTGTACAATTTATTTTCACTTTTGGTGTTGGGTTTGCGTTCAGTGCTTTCCGTTCCAGAGTTATTCGAATCATTTTCTATTCTGTTACTTGTTATGCTCAGTACCCTGAGTTACATCTTGTACCAAATCATTGCGGGATTTTGTCCAATTTCGGTGGGTATGGGTAGGCAGGATATATAAATTAAAAACGTGCCCGCAAACAGAAAATATTGGAGAGATGTTTCAAAAAGTATGCCGCTGAATGTACAGCATGTGTTTCCTAGTTATTAAACAATTACTTTAATTTTGGTATAGGATAAAGAAGGCTGCGAGGGTGCAATGTGAACAGATTTAAAGTTCC
>NW_003526947.1:0-2101 GCF_000181795.1 Trichinella spiralis | reverse complement strand
GAAAATTTCAAAAAAGACAATAAAATTTTGAATAATAAATATTTTCATTTTTTTATGGTTACGTCACTATTATTAAAGTTACGTAATCCTAAATGGAATATTTGAACCAATGAAATTAAAAAATATTACAGCTAATCACAAGGGAAAGAATTTGAATCAATGAGAAATTAGACAAGGAAAACCAATACGAAAAAGACTTGACGGTCCAATAAAATAGCGTGGTCAACGACCAATAAGTGAACAATGGGCCCGAAGGGGAACATAGTGGGACCAAAGGAGAGCAAAACTTTAAACCATCTTGGGAAGAGTCAACAAAATGACTTTCTACTCGCAATTATAAACGCCGCTAAACGGATTATACAAACTGATCTACATACCATGAGAGATGTATTGGAACCTGAAAATCACAGAAACCGTGACTAATATGTACAGTAGTCTTATGCTAAGAATAAATAGACAAGCAAGACGCTTTACTAGTTAGCCGATTGTTGTGAACAATATTTTTGGATCCTCGCATGGCGTAAATGAACTCTCGAATTTTCAAACAGAGAACGCACTTTCAATGAAGCTACCAACCTATTGGACCTCCCAATGTCATATGTGGTACAAGCAAGTTGATGCGCAGTTGCACATCTGCCAAATTTTTACTGATACGATTGTGCATTAGTACATAGTCAGAGCACTGGATCAGAAAACTGCGTGCAAATTCAGTGACTTTGTTCCTCATCCTCCCGCTACATATAACTACTTAAGGATAAAGGCATTCCTGGCGAACATTATTGGCATTCGTCAGAGCGAACAATGCTTAAAAATGATTGCATGATGAAGCACCGTCCCAGCTGTTGAATGAAATGCTGGTCTTGCTGTTCGGTTACGAACCATGTTTCTTATTCCGGTAAATATTTTTGAAACAAATGTAAACTGACTTCTTTCTGCTACAATCCAGCATCAAATTCAAAGACTCCTGACAGTAGACATTTCATGGTCATATGGTGCAGAATAAAAACCAAGAAAATATGGCCCCAAAACACTTTGACTACTTGGGCAGAGTTGTTCACTCGCCAGCGCAGTCCATTGACTTCAAAACTTCCTGTGAAAGGCAACAACCCCAAGTGAAGCATTTAGCAGCATAATTCATCAAGTTACATTCCTCATAAATACTAATTAATACGCTAAATTTAAGTCAAGATTGCTGGCAGTAGGCAATCACCGCTTCTCCTCGTTGAAGCGTTGGAGTGTCAGAGGCTTCCCCACAATAAATGCGCTACCTCTACTCAGAGTAACAACATCATATGAACAGCGCATAGCGGTGAACGCAAGCCGACGAAGAGGGAAGCGACACAGTTGTTCACAAGAATTGAGTACGTGAAAACAATTCTGACATGCTCACAGCTCATGTCATCCTGATGTAGACGCCTCGCGTTCAATGAACAGTTCATATATTCAGTTATGAAATCATTGCTGTCCACTTACGCTTATCTCCCATGGCACTCATGACAACCTCGCGCAATCTCCGGTCCATTTCCTTCGTCGGCGGAGCTTGTCGTCAATTATGGACGAAGTGGCAGAGTGAGAAGCACCGGCATGAAACGAATTATACGTCGGTGGGATCACCAGAGGAACGCTGTCGTCATTATTTGAAAACACTGGCGGAGCGAGTACATCTCGATGATAAAGATACTCCATCAGACTGTTAAAGAAAGACCGTATTGGAGTAGCTGCAGTTCCAGAGAAATGGAATTCCTTCAGAAACTGGATGGCAGCACCTGCGCCGTAGATTTAATGGAATTATTGAATTATTATATCGCTGATGAGCTTTAAACGGTAGTGTGTGAAGTGGATGCCCGAATCAACGACTGTCCGCTTACGCTTATCTCCCATGGCACTCATGACAACCTCGCGCAATCTCTGGTCCATTTCCTTCTTCGGCTGAGCTTGTCTTCAATTATGGACGAAGTGGCAGAGTAAGAAGCACCGCAATGAAACCAATAATGCGTCGGTGGAATCACCTGAGGAACGTTGTCGCCATTATTTGTAAACATTGGCGGAGCGAGTACATCTCGATGATAAAGATACTCCATCAGACTGTGAAGAAGGACAA
>NW_003526946.1:808896-809302 GCF_000181795.1 Trichinella spiralis | reverse complement strand
GTTAAAATTATAATTTTTTCATAACTGATGGTTTGACGATATTTTTTTGTCATTTTATGGCTATTCCGTATATTTTTTCTCAACAAATTTCGCGTTCTTCACCACTTCTGCCAACATATAACAAACTTTTCAGAATTTTATCATTCTCTCTGCGTCCCATATCGAGTTGATCACATTTTCACCACAACCGATTGTTTTTTGCTATTTGGAAAATTTTTGATCATCAATTTTTTGAACCTTTTTTTATAAACAACTGACTTCAATTCAAATGGCACTTCATCCAAAATGGCCCGTATTCAACCTTTTAACAATTATTCTTTAACAAACATCAAGTAGTGCTGAGAGCACGGACAGACGACAATCATGAAGCGTACCGCATTTTTCTTTGGTTTTGTCACTATTTTTC
>NW_003526946.1:666135-807235 GCF_000181795.1 Trichinella spiralis | reverse complement strand
CCTGTGGTAACCTTTTCTGACACCTCTTGCATGAAATCTACACAATCAAAAGGATCGATAGGACCACGCTTTCGCGGTTTCTATTCGTACTGGAAATCAAAATCAAGTAAGCTTGTGCCCGTTTACTCTAGGCGAGGTTTCTGTCCTCGCTGAGCTTACCTTAGGACACCTGCGTTATCGTTTAACAGATGTACCGCCCCAGTCAAACTCCCCGTCTGACACTGTTTCCGGAGCGAATCACTTCAAGCCTATCGCCGATCATCCATTGTGACCACATCACACACTGGGATAACCCAGTACAACAATGCGCCAAATGAAGACACAAAGCGACGGCTGTAAACAAAGCTTCAATCCAACATGAAAACAATGACCAACAGCGACATAAACGCCGCCAAATTGGCCACAATTTTTTCGCTTTACCGAATAAGTAAAGAAACGATCAAAGTAGTGGTATTTCATTGGCGATCACCGGACCATCGCGTGAACGATGGCAAATTGACAATCTCCCACCTATGCTACACCTTTCATGTCTCTTCACAGAGTCAGACTAGAGTCAAGCTCAACAGGGTCTTCTTTCCCCGCTGATTTTGCCAAGCCCGTTCCCTTGGCTGTGGTTTCGCTAGATAGTAGATAGGGACAGAAGGAATCTTGTTGATCCATTCATACGCGTCACTAATTAGATGACGAGGCATTTGGCTAGTTTCGGTATTTGCAGGACACTCCGAAGAGCGCCGGCTTCCGTCGGTCTAATAGTGACGCGCACGAATGGTGCTTTATTGAATTGAATTATCAAAGTGAGATAACATCAGTTATATGTGAATAAACATAAGTACTGCATAGCAGCCCGGTGACGGCCGGTACCGATTTTAACAATATATATGGGGGAGGTTGTCAAGGGGAGAGTGTAGTGGGAACAGCAATGAGGGCCCAGCTTCAGGAGGGCGGCTCCGGTGGAGTCGTTGTCTTTGATCTTCTTTCCCCGACTGTTGTTGTTCGCTTAGAATTCGTAGGTGGATTTCCGACGGCGTCACGTCTCCGTCTTCTCATATGGTTGGTCGGCGTCGGTTCTTCGGCGCGTTCCATCCAATTCGGTCCAACTTCGGCGGTTGCCATCTTGGTCCACGCACGATTCCATCGAGTGCCTGAAAATAAAGGTTAGCCTCCCCCCTAATGGGGGATCTCAAGCATCATGCAGGGGCAAGCATGCAAGGCATTTTTTTTGTTTTTAAAGTTTTAATCTTTTTTTTGTTTTTTTTTTTGGTTTTTTAATTTTTTTGAATTTTGTTTTATATATATTTTTTTTTGTTTTTTCTTTTATTTTAGGGTGCAGTGTCATGGGGTGCTGGTGAAAAAGGTCTGGAAGACCCTGCAGGTGCCCTCTAGGGCTACCCTACAGAGCAATCGTTTAAACCTTTTTGTGAAGTGCATGCTGCATGCTTTAAGTGAAGTTCTATTGCTGGCACACCAGCTGGACCGGGCGCCCACTACAATAGCTCCCACTGTGCAGCTATCGACGCCAAAGTGTGCTTTAACGTCGTCGCTTATCATGCTGTATTTGTGCACCTTACGTTCGTGGTGTTCATGCATGTCGGTGCCCGTTTCCCAAGGTACCGCCACGTCGAGGACGTGTGCGGCGTTCCCTTTGATCAGGATGAGGTCAGGTTTGTAGACCTGACCCTCTGACTTCAAGGCATGTTCAACGTGCACCTTGAACCCTTCCCTCCGTGCATGCTCCGCAACAAGATGTACAATCTTGTTGTGCCGCTGAATGTACAGGTTTTTGGTGTGTGGGCATTTCTGCGAGATGTGCGCGGCAGTCTCCCGTTTACCGGTTGAATGCCCGCAGTGTCTGCACAGCAACACCGCTGGGTTATGGGGAGTTCTCCCCCTCCATTTCTGGGAGCGAGTTTCAATCACCCCAAAGCGGAGTTTAAGCCCAATGATGAAGTCCCGGCTTCGCATTCCGTTAAGTCCGCTCAGCCAGGAATTACCCACAGGTCTCTTCCTGAATGTCGGCAGGCAGCTTCCCTGGTACGTTTCCGTTAGTTCAGCGATTTCTGCGCAGAGCAGTTGTCGCTTCCCCTTCTTCAACGCATCTTTTGTGGCTGCCGGAACGGAGAAGTGTTGAAGTGCGGCGTGCAGGGGTTTTTGGTGTTGTGGCATGCTGGCGATGGTTTGTGATGTCGGGTCGGCACTATTCGTCATGCTGTTAGTGCCAACAGCGACGCGTGCAAGGTGCTGTGTGCAGAGCGAGCGCAGGCCTAGCCCGCCGTCTTTAATGGGCATGGTGAGGAACATGTTATTCATGCCGGTGTGCGGGAGGTGCAGGAAGCGTTTGACCGTTTGCCTAATGGAGGCGTCAACCTCTTTTAATACTCTCCTACCTACCCCAGGGACTCCCAACTTGTATTCCAATGAAGGAATTAGATAGTCCCGCACAGTGGCAAGTTTCTGTGCAGGCTTCAGAGGGGCTTTCCGGATTCTCTCCAGGATCCCTTCCACAGTGTGTCTATGTCGAAAGAAGGCTTGCCAGTTGGGGCTATGGGGACCCCCAAGACTTTGATGACTTCCCCAGTGCCCGCCATGGGAATATAAGAAGATTCCCCTCCTGTACCGCGGACTTTAAATGTCTTGGAGGTATCCTGCACTAATGATTTGGTTTTGGGCGTGCGGACGAAGCGGATACCTTTGCATTTCCTGATGTTTAGTTTAAGTCCCCTCTCATTAATGAAGTCGTGGGTGATGGAGAGAAGTTTCTCCATTCCCCTGCGACTGCTACTGACTAGAGTTCCGTCGTCCGCGAACGCCAGTGTTACGACCTCAGTGTTATTGATTTTGTAACCCACTCCACTTTGTTCGAGGCGCTCTATCAACTCGTCCATGACTGAGTTGAAGAGGAGAGGGGAAATGGGGTCTCCCTGTCGTACACCCTGGTTAATTTCTATTTTATTACTCAATACCCCTCCGTCTCCCTTGATAACGGTCGTGCTTCCGGTGACCATTTCCTCAATAAGTGCTCGTGAGTTGGAGTCGAGCCCGTGCATGCGTAGGGCTCGATCAATTGATGAGTGATTGACTGTGTCAAAAGCTTTAGCTAAGTCTACACAGACGATGTTTAGTTCCTTCCCGGACTTGTGCGCGTCTCTGACGATGGTCGTTAAGGTGGTGATGTTGTCAAAAGCGCCATCCGTGCCTGACCGGAAGGCCTTTTGGCGGGGGTGGAGGGAGATGCAATTTTCGAGCCGCCGCGTTACAATTTTGCTAAAGAGCCGGTATATACAGGAAGCAATAGTTATGGGCCGGTAGTCTTCAGCATCGGGGCGGGGATTGTCAGTTTTGGGAATGAGGGTGGTACGACAATCCTTGAGTTGTGGGGGGATGTACCTTGCGAGTAGAAGACAGTTGAAGGCCTTCGCAAGGCACACCGGGTCACATTGTCGGAGGTGTGACACCTGGACTCCGTCGAGGTCTGCCGACGTTTTTGCAGACATTAGTTTGAGGTGCAGCGTAACCTCGTCTGCGGAGATGGGGAACAGAATGCATTCAGAGTTGAGTGGGCGTTCGGATTTGAAGGGCCCTGCATCAATACCGGGGCGCTGACTTACTCGCTGTCGCAGAGCGGACTCTGCGGCATCGATGGGGCAACTTACATTACAGAGGGGCTGATTCTTAATGAGGTGGGCCGCAACTCTTTTGGGGTCACGCTTGAAGAGCGTTTGCATTTGCGCGTACTTGCTTCGGATCTTCTGTCTTCGGTTCTTCGGTTCTTCCCTAGTACGCTTCTTCCGGGGAGGTGGGGGTTGATGACTTTTAGGTTCGCACAGGAACTCGATGAGTACGCTGATAGCAGCGTCAACATGTTTGTTACGGTCCTCATTCTCGCTATTTAATACTTTATTAACAATAAAATTTAAAAGTCCTTCCAAACTCGCTATTGCAGGAGGCCAAGCCATCCTCCAGGTGTTTACGGAGTACACCCCCTTGGTCCCGATCCAATCCCTGCTCGCTTAGCGAGCCATCGGGATGTTGTGGGCATGGGTTGCTCAGATCCGCGTTCGCCGAGTGCGTCTGAAAAGAGTCACACTCCGGAAAGCGCTCCGGTCCCATGATTTCCGTGCCTACGACCTGTGAGCCATTGTTTAGGCTCTCCCCCTCCTCAGTTGTGTTCTCGGGGCCCTCCCTGGGACTGTTTACACCGTCAGTGAGTGCTGTGTTAGTAGGCTGTGCTGAATTTAGGTCCACCGCCCGCAGCTTCTTCCGCAGGTATTTGGCCATATCCATGGATATGTCCTCGGACCACTTGCGAGACAGCGCTTCGGCTAAGGCCTTTACTGACCGACTATTATTAGCGGCCAGCATCTCCTCAACTTCCTTCACTTCGCGCAGGTGGTCGATAGTCCATAGATGTTTTACGGACTTCTGGGAAGACGCGGCGAAGGTGGCGGGGTGCACCCTTTTCTCATGCAGACGCAACCCAGGGAAAGAGTTAAAGACGCGTGAGCAGACGGAGCAGACATGCGTGCCTTGTGTGTTAGTGCTTGCGGGGCGGTTATTAGACGCGCGTGTAGAGCTGGTGCTTGGTGCGCTAGACCCTTGGTTGGAATGGGACCCGTCAGGACTGTGGGGTGCCGTCCGTGGTGTTCCTGGAGGGCGCGGCGACTCTGGGATGTTTAAACATGCTTTTCTAGATCTTAAACGCATGTTTATCCGCGCCGGCGGCACTTCTTTGATCTCGGAAACTTCGCAACTGTTAGAAACAACAGGTGCCGAGTCCATTAGCGCTTCGAACGATGACTGACAGGTAATGCCGTTCTTCAAAGATGCCGACACGGCTGTTATCTTCTCACGCCTGTCATCTATCGTTGCGCAAACGAGCCTGGCATCTGTTCTCTCAACAGTTGACACGTTAAACAAAGGGGCCATTAAGCACCTGTCAACAACAGTTGCTCGTTTGATGGATGACCTAGTTTCCATTTCACTGTTTCCCACGGCTAGTTCGTTTGAATGAAGGTCATACAAATTGGACCCGGATGGAATTTCAGGGTTTTCAGGGTTCCTATGGGTTTTTGCGCATCGTGAATAGTGGCAAGCGACAGAGTATATGCTGGGAAACACTTTGGTGCAAATACTACAGTGTAACTCTAAGTGCAAGCCGTGTTTCGTGCAGTGATTACTAAAGCGTGAGTAAACACACTCGGTAAAGGTGCATATAGTGCATTTAAACGGTCCCGGATAGAGAACTTCAGCGTGGTTCCGCCTTCCCCTGTCTGATCGGGCTTGCCCGTCAGACCCTGCAGCAGTAGAAGACTTTTCCTGTGCAGGACGAGACTGCTTTCCCATTTAGAAGACCCTAAGAGACCGAAAAACTATGAAAAGATACTGACTTACGCAGCGATTTCTTTCAGCGAGAGAGCAATAGAAATTAGGCCGCCGCACGCCAGAAAAGAGTCATAGTTAGCTCTTCCTAGCGGCTGGCTCTTCCTCAACTTCTTGCACATCTCTCATGTGGTCAGCTGTCCACTGATATTTTGTGGACTTCTGTGAGGAAGCAGAGAAAGTGGAAAGGTGCGCTTCTCTAATAATGGTCATTATTGTAGCAGTGTTGTCGAAAGCACCATTAGTGCCCGACAGTAAGGCCTTTTGACGTGGATGGAGGGAAAAAGAATTTTCTAGCCGCCTCATTGCAATTTTGCTGAAGAGCCGGTACAAGCAGGAAGCAACAGTTATAGGCCTGTAGTCTTCAGCATCAGGGTGGGGACTGTCGGTTTTAGGAATGAGAGTGGTGCGACAATCCTTGAGCTGTTGGGGGATGCATCTAGTGAGTAGAAAAAGGTTAGAGGCCTTCGTTAGGCACACCGGGTCGCACGTACGAAGGTGCGACACCTGTATTCCGTCAGGGCCTGCTGACGTTTTCACCTTCATTTTTTGGAGGTGCCGCGTAACCTCCTCGAGAAAGATGGGGTTCAGTATATTTTTAGAGTTGGCGGGATGTTTATATGTGAAAGCGCTGCATCTACTTCAGGGCACTGGCTTAATCGCTGTCGTAGACATCAATCGGGCAGCTTACATTGCTGAGGGACTGCCTACCACTGTTTCGACATGCTCTACTGAGCCGAAGTCCACCCCATTTCTGCAGAGAGCACGTGTGATTGAGGTGTGATTAATTGTGTCAAAGCCATTGGCTAAGTCTATGCATGCAAAATTAATTTCCTTACCTGTTCTGCGAGCCAGTTTGAGGAGCGAAGCCACGTTACTGACGTTGTCAAAAGCGCCATCCGTGCCTGACTAGAAGGCCTTTGACAGCGGTTGAGGGGTGTTAATTCGCTGAGCGGGTTTGTTACAATCTTGCTGAAGAGCCGGTACATACACAAGCCAATCGTGATAGACCGGAATCCTGTAGGATCTGGGGGATGTGTCTCTCCAGCAGAAAAGTCTTAATGACCTTAGAGAGACAGTGGGGCCAATTTCACGGAAGCGGGACACCTTGACTCCATCGGAGCCCGATGCAGAGCCAAGGTTCATCAGTTTGAGGTGTTCGCTCACCTCACAGTATATACAGTATTGTTTATCGGAGCGCGCTTCAGAAAGAAGGGGGCGCGGTCAGTAGATGGCTGCTTACCCAGTCTTACTGCAGAACTACAGTATACCAAACCGTAGAGGATTAGGAGCTTTCTGATGGTCTTTCAGGACCTCCAGAGGCTTTCATGGAGTGCGGATTGTGGGAGGCGACTGAGTTAATGGAGAGAAACGGCTTCCTGCAGATGCTACAATGCAATGTGAGGTGTAGAGAGTGTTTTGTGCAGTGCGACTTCAACCGGGAGAAAACACATTCGGTTACGTTGCAAACCATTCCACATTTGACAACAGTCCAAGAACGTTGTTGTCCAAACACGTCTGTTCTTCCGCTGTACTGCATACATAAAACGGCATCCAGATGAAATGTCAGTCATTGAAACAGAAACCAGTGACAGGATGGTAAAATTTGAATGACGTCTTCACATGCGAAATCATAAAAATGATTTATACGATCAACATCAACAGAACCAACTTCCAGAAAAATTTCTGATTTTTTCAATTTGCGCAAACAAACTTCATCAACATTTCCAATTTTACAGTTTGCGAGCGAAAACCGTGTAATCGGCATCATGATTACTGGGACAAATTAAAATGAAAACATCCAACCATCATAACCACGTGCCAAAGCTGACATCACCGAAAGAATGCCGTAATTCTGAACAGGATTGACCCGATTTTCTTCCTGACTCCGCCTACTTTTTCGCAGTAAAATTTCGTTGGTTGCTGCTCTGACACGCCTCTAAATTTCATTTGTTGTCATTCCTCTGCATTCTATTTGTCAAATTTTATTTCATTCTATTTGTCAAATTTTACTTCTAATCTTTCGACTGTTTTCAAATAATTCTGTTGTTCTCAAATTGAGAAAAGTAAGAAAATGAAATTACGATGAAAAAATAAAAAAACAAAACAAAACAATACAATGCAGATACAATGCAATGAAGTACAAATAAAATACAATCCACCACTTGAATGGTCGCATTAACCTTTATCTTACTGAAATTTTATCCGTTAAATTTATATTGTATTTACATGAAGTAACAGAAATTGTAAAGAAATTAAGTAAACAATGTTTAAAGCATAAATTTAAGGTTTTTCTCATAATTTAATGATGAGTAGAACTGAATTTCCAAAAGGGAACTTCGCCTGCTTTTTCACATTTAAATGAATGATTGTCGCACTAGAAAGTTCCATTTGCTAAATATTCCTTTTCTATCAATGGTAAGTTTTCTAATTCGAGGTTTCACTGTTTTTCATTTATGTATTCATGGCATGGCATCATAGCTGATAATTTTTCTTAACTTTATGATATTGCATATTTAATTTTTATGGAAAAAACAGAATTTTTTGATTTACATAAAAAACGGAACTGCTGTTCATATAGACGCAGCGCAACATTAAATGGTTCGAAACAAATAAGTTGATAAAAAGCAAACTTTTAAAAAAAACAGTTATTCTGGTCGGTGCCATTTACAGCTTTCTTTCTGTTAGCATTCTCAAAGTGGTTTACTTTTATCACGCCGAATGCATAAATACTGTTCAGAAGAATCCCAACCCTAACAGTTGCTTTGCTTGTCAGATAAATTACATTTTAGCTAGCAATTATGTGAGATTTATGCATAGGATGCTTTTCCGTTTGTCAGAAAATATTCTGATTAGCTAATGGCGATTGTAATACAATGGAAAAATCAACAAGTGATGAATTGTCCACAGCTGCAGTTGTCAGCTTAAACTTAGCATGGCAACTGCTAACTTGTTAGCATTTAAATACTTTTCAAATTTCAGGCTGACTGTTCTCTGAAAATGTTTCCTGATGGCAATTAAAGATTTCATTTTCAACTTCAGAAAGTTTTGACTTCTTTCATCAGTGTTATTGTTTAAAGTCGCATATTTTATTTAAATAAAAAATTAAAAATTGCGATATTATTTAAAAATCAAAAAACAAATTTAGTTTTACATATTTTGCGTAAATTGTAAACTTTCTATTTTAACATCTGAACGAAACCGACTAGTGCGTTGGTGAATACCAGAAATTAGAATTTCGGTATTTGTGTTCAGCATGATGCCGTAGAAATGCGCAAGGCATAAATTCAAGCAATAATACTGCTAGTCTGGAATTTTTACGATACTTCAGGCAGACGTTTTCTCAAATGGATAATTCACTGCTTGATCAAGGCAGCAAACCCTTTGATACTGCCCAGATATTGTTCACTCCAAACAATGGGAATGAAAGTTAAGGCACCAAATGAGAAATCAATATATGCTTTATGTTTGCCGACGAGGATAATCAGCAATGATCATATTTTGGCAGAAAATATGCAATGCTAGAGGAAGATAATGAGAGATGAAAAATAATTTTCTTTTTTTTTCACTTTTGTTTGTTAAAATGATTTCTAAATCCGACAGATCCTTTTTGATGTGGAATGTTCAACATTTGGTTATCATCGTAATACAACAATTGCAACTTGAATGTTTAATCAACCAAGTTGTCGGTTTTACTTTAGATATTGAAACAGAAATTTAATACAATTTACACAAAATATATAATTACAAATTTTTTACTTTAAACAAAATTCCAGATTTTATTTTTTATTTTAATGAAACATAAGAAGAAAAACAATAACTCTTGTGAACAGGAGCGAAAGATTGGAAGATTAAATTTTTTTGCAAGCCAGAAATATTTTCAAAGAACACCAGCTGAAATCAGAAAAGTGTTTCGATGCTAAAATTCAGCAATCACCACTCCAACTTTTAGCTATAAACTGCAGCTTTAGACAATTTATAAATTTTAAATGTTCCCATTCTAGTAAAATCGCCATTAGCTACTCAGCAGAACAATTTCTGGCAAATGGAAAAGCATCTTATGCATAAATTTCATATAATTGCCAGCTAAAGCGTTATTTATCTGATGGGTGAAAAAACTGTTCGTTGCCATTCTATTTGGACATTGTACATTGTATTTGCTTGCCTGTTGTAATAACTCATCATAAGAAATTGATGAATCATATATCCGATATCGTGTATATGAGATTTTTTGTTTGCTGAAATTCTGATGGATACGGCTTTCTGGACTGGACGGCAATGAACAGAAAATAAACACGGAAATAGATTCCGTTATTATTAATACTGGAGTAAGCGGAAGTACACTGTAAAGCACGAAGTAAAATGCTGCTGGGCATGAAGCTTGCCGCAGCTAATTAAGCTAAACAAATCAACCGGAATGGTGCAAATGCTAATTTCTCTTACTGCTGTGTATAGCGTGAACTTCCTTGTGCTCTTTTCCTTATCGTTCCTTTGATATCTTTTAATGATGGAGGCAAATAATGATTTAATTCAGTTTGTAATTACAAAAAGGCACTAACAGAAATTAGTATAGGAAAGAAAATTCTACACACTGAATCGGATAAATCGTAATGATAAATATTGGATGTGTGCTGAGATAAGCAGCATTATGATTGTAATATCACAAGCAAGCCATTTCTTTTCGCGTACACTGCAAAGTGAATTTGAAGCAGCTTTAACAGCTTTTCTGCTTGGTGCTGTTCATCACTTTCTGCTTTCGAAGCGCTTGACTTTTATTCATCCATTCGAGTTTAAAATTAAAAATACCGTTCAAAAGAAATGTCAGCCAACAGTTGCTTTTACTTATCATATAAATTACCTTCTTAGCTAACAATGAAATCAGATTTATGCCTAAGGTTCTTTTCTATTTGCCAGATATTGTTCTGATGAAGGCTAGTTGAAGGCTACTCAAGTACAAAGAGAAAATCTAAAATTGATAAATTGTCTACAGCTGCAGTTTTCAGCTAAAACTGGGAGTGGTGATTGCTGAATTTTAGCATCGAAACACTTTTCTGATTTCAGCTGTAGTGTTCTTTGAAAATATTTCTGGCTTGCAAAAAAATTTAATCTTCCAATCTTTCGCTCCTGTTCACAAGAGTTATTGTTTTTCTTCTTATGTTTCATTAAAATAAAAAATAAAATCTGGAATTTTGTTTAAAGTAAAAAATTTGTAATTATATATTTTGTGTAAATTGTATTAAATTTCTGTTTCAATATCTAAAGTAAAACCGACAACTTGGTTGATTAAACATTCAAGTTGCAATTGTTGTATTACGATGATAACCAAATGTTGAACATTCCACATCAAAAAGGATCTGTCGGATTTAGAAATTATTTTAACAAACAAAAGTGAAAGAAAAAGAAAATTATTTTTCATCTCTCATTATCTTCCTCTAGCATTGCATATTTTCTGCCAAAATATGATCATTGCTGATTATCCTCGTCGGCAAACATAAAGCATATATTGATTTCTCATTTGGTGCCTTAACTTTCATTCCCATTGTTTGGAGTGAACAATATCTGGGCAGTATCAAAGGGTTTGCTGCCTTGATCAAGCAGTGAATTATCCATTTGAGAAAACGTCTGCCTGAAGTATTGCAAAATTCCAGACTAGCAGTATTATTGCTTGAATTTATGCCTTGCGCATTTCTACGGCATCATGCTGAACACAAATACTGAAATTCTAATTTCTGGTATTCACCAGCGCACTAATCGGTTTCGTTCAGATGTTAAAATAGAAAGTTTACAATTTACGCAAAATATGTAAAACTAATTTGTTTTTTGATTTTTAAATAATATCGCAGATTTTTAATTTTCTATTTAAATAAAATATGCGACTTTAAACAATAACACTGATGAAAGAAGTCAAAACTTTCTGAAGTTGAAAATGAAATCTTTAATTGCCATCAGGAAACATTTTCAGAGAACAGTCAGCCTGAAATTTGAAAAGTATTTAAATGCTAACAAGTTAGCAGTTGCCACGCCTAGTTTAAGCTGACAACTGCAGCTGCGGACAGTTCATCACTTGTTGATTTTTCCATTGTATTACAATCGCCATTAGCTAATCATCAGAATATTTTCTGACAAACGGAAAAGCATCTTATGCATAAATCTCACATAATTGCTAGCTAAAATGTAATTTATCTGACAAGCAAAGCAACTGTTAGGGTTGGGATTCTTCTCAACAGTATTTATGCATTCGGCGTGATAAAAGTAAACCACTTTGAGGATGCTAACAGAAAGAAAACTGTAAATGGCACCGACGAGAATAACTGTTTTTTTTAAAAGTTTGCTTTTTATCAACTTATTTGTTTCGAACCATTTAATGTTGCGCTGCATCTATATGAACAGCACTTCCGTTTTTTATATCAATCAAAAAATTTGTTTTTTCCATAAAAATTAAATATGCAATATCATAAAGTTAAGAAAAATTATCAGCCATGATGCCATGCCATGAATACATAAATGAAAAACAGTGAAACCTCGAATTAGAAAACTTACCATTGATAGAAAAGGAATATTTAGCAAATGGAACTTTCTAGTGCGACAATCATTCATTTAAATGTGAAAAAGCAGGCGAAGTTCCCTTTTGGAAATTCAGTTCTACTCATCATTAAATTATGAGAAAAACCTTAAATTTATGCTTTAAACATTGTTTACTTAATTTCTTTACAATTTCTGTTACTTCATGTAAATACAATATAAATTTAACGGATAAAATTTCAGTAAGATAAAGGTTAATGCGACCATTCAAGTGGTGGATTGTATTTTATTTGTACTGCATTGCATTGTATCTGCATTGTATTGCTTTGTTTTTTTATTTTTTCATCGTTTTTCGCTCCTGTTCACAAGAGTTATTGTTTTTCTTCTTATGTTTCATTTAAATAAAAAATAAAATCTGGAATTTTGTTTAAAGTAAAAATTTGTAATTATACATTTTGTGTAAATTGTATTAAATTTCTCTTCAATATCTAAAGTAAAACCGATTACTGAATTTTACAAATCTCGCTTTTGTATCTGATAATTGTAAGTATATTTTATTGAATATACAATCAAACAACAGGTAAATACGAGCGAACTGATTCAAGGACTTCTCTCCCCCACGAACGAAAACCCCAACTAACTAATTGACTATTGTTCTCGATTCAATAATAATAAAAATTAATAATAATAATAATAATAATATCGATTGTTTATTTTTGCCACAAAAACAACGACAGGTGTGGTGATAAATCAATCACAAACGTTGGTAGAGTGACAGCTTAATGCTCGCTATTGGAGCTGGAATTTAGGTCAAGTCGGACCGATTATTTAAAAATACCATTCGAATCGTAGGATTTTCAATCGTGATTGAAAAAATGTGAAAAATCTGATTCATAAAAATCAACCCTAGAATCGGTGTAGTATCGATATTGAAAAACAAATTTTACATAACTTACAAAAAATGAATAAAGAAATATGTTAATTTATTTGTAAATAAAATTCCAGATTTTTACTTTTCATTCAAATAAAACATAGAAAGGAAAACTGAACTCTGTTGAAGAGGGAAATAGTTTGGAAAGATTAAAACAAAATTCTTTCATTGCAAATGAGAATAATTTTCAACAAATGACGAATGAGCAGCGTTGACTTTCTTAATTAATCTCCGGGTTAACGGCGGGGGTAATGCTTACTCCGTTAATCAGGTCTGACCATCGGACAGGCAAACCATATATATGTTGTTGGAAAATCTTTAGTTTGAACTTGAGGATCTTTTTGGTAGTGGACTGTATGTATTAATTATAGAATATCAGTGACAACGGGTTTGACTGAGAATCGGTTTATTCGGAATAAAGCAGTGAGTAATACAATGAGATAGCAAGAGAAACGGTTCAGGCGGTGTTCGAGACGGTGTGTACCGTGTGATTGTGTTAATGTTGGTGTTAATGTTCCCTCCTCCCTCCGCACTTGTATTTATATCTTTTTCTTGACCTCACTCCGCGTCTGGTGACCTAGATTGTCGAAAAGTAATTAGGAAATCGGCTTGGTTGCGCAGTCCCTTAGACTGTGCAGCTTAGCCGAAGTCTGAACAGGCGCGCTGTCAGCCACATTTCACTTTGACGCTTTTTCAGCAACTGGCCACCGGAGTTGTGGCAGATATATGACAGGACGCTGACCTTTTCACCGCTTAATTGCTATTCCATTGTTTTCCATTGAGAAAAACAAGGGGTGCAACTGGCGTTGCGCAACTGTTGTTTTCGTACCAGGATCACTGTTTTGTTGCCACGGGTATTTTTAGATAGTGATGGGCAAGTATCGAGAAAAGATTTCTCAACATATGTATTGCTTGATCTCAAAATGATAATTGAGCGATTGTTCAGCTCCTCTTGTCATCACAATTAAAGTTTATTTTTTAAATACATTTTTTCACTGCACCCATCAGTTTTAACGTTCTTGAAAATGTCTTTTGTTTTTCCAAGTGCATTTCTACTTAATGATAAACAAAATAATTTTTGTAGATCTGGTAAATTTTTTCTTCTTGGTCTGCATGAACACAAATTCTTGTGCACTGTGCATGTATAGTGTGGCATTATTACATGCAGTATCGAAGAATATTCAGTTAACTGGACATATCTGAGACAAAAAAATTAACTGAGAAAGTTTGATTTGCTGTGCTCATTTTTTATCTTAATATTAAATTGTATAATTTAACATTTTCTATAAAAATGAAAAAGCAACACATTTATAATTGAAACTGTAAAAATATATTTTTACGCCCATTTTCTTTACGTGATGTATTATTGTCTATAAAAATTTGTTTTCTTATGTTCTATTTTACTTCATCGATGTGTTTTGCACCTAATTTTTATATACTGTACATGCGTCATATTTTTGTGTTTTGATAACATTTCTCCATTCAATTTTTAAGATTTAGGCTACATTGGTAGGTAATTCAAATAATGATTTTGTAAGGTATATACATATTTATTTATTTTCTTTTTTATTTCTTTCGATGTTTCATATAAATGCATTCTTTCTTATATTATCATTTACACAATGTAAAGTTTGTAATTTTAGGTGAATGACTCTGTCAGAGAATGTTTTCTAATAGTTCTCAGAAAAAATACTGGATGTTTGATTCAATGCAAACTTTGACAAACATTAGGCATCAGTCTAGGCAACGGTTCCGTGAGAAAATGCGGGAAAGAGCTGGAGTGAGTTGTACTGGACGAAATTAAATTTATTGCCCAATAAATTTTAATTTTAAGGTAGAATTTGATTCATCTATACTTTTGACTGAAGAAGAAGAAAGGCTTGTTTGTTCTGTTGTTGAGGAAAACGCACTGAAGTTTTGTCAGAATTTTTCTCCGCCTTTGCCATGGAGTACTATAGTAAGTGCGATGTACTGTTTTGAAAATAGTTTTATAAAAAATTTTGTTCTAGTGCACAGCATTTTGCCTTTTTAAACGATTTTATTTGCAAACTTCTGTGTCTGAATTTGTTGTCGCCAAAAATGTAATGTATGTTTTTTTTCTGAATTGACTTACGACACAATTTAGCGCGATGTGTTTTTAAGGATGGCTATTATTTATCTTGCATGTAAACTGGATGATTTTTACGTTACAATTGAAACGTTTACCCAGAAATTGAAATCAGGGACTCAAGCAGAAAACGCTGAAGTAATATTGTCTTTAGAAATGGAAGTTTTGACGAGAATCAAATGTCATTTATACGTTTACCATCCATTTCGACCGCTTGAAGGGCATTTCATATCTATGAAGGTATATTTATTTGTGAATAAATAATTTTTTCCTGTTTTTAAACTATGAATATTTATTTAAGACATTATATCCAGAATTTGAAAAAGTAGAATTACTTCGTCAAGGCGCATATGATTTTCTGTGGAATTCATTATTCACTGATGTTTCATTTCTATATTCACCTAGCCAAGTGATAAAAAAGTTTCACTTGATGATAGCTTGTTTTTTTAGTTATTAACTGTTGCAGATAGCTTTAGCCGCATTGCTTGCCAGTGCTAAACAAAATATGGCTGAAGTAGCAGTAGAACAGTTAGTAGCGGAAATTCATTAATTTATATAAACAGATTGTCATTCTTTTTAAGATATATTAGAAACGCGATGCGCAGTTGCGAATTAAAACAAATAAATGCACTGATTTTAAAAGTAAAAGGTATGAAAATCTGTTTTTTAAAAATAAAATGCTCGATTTATAAAGAAATTAATGTTACTAAGAATGCTGTGATATGGTTGTCTCCAGAGAGCCTGTTCCTCCGTCGTATCATGCATCAATTCAACTGCGTATAAAACAGTGTGCTGAGTATGTGAACAAATTCTTTCCACAGGGGTAAGTTGCATATTTGCACTTGTGATATTTATGATAATGGTGCGTAATTTAGGATCACCAGAAATACTGATGAAAGTGATGAAGAAGTGTAACTGTTTCGTTGTTATTGAGTTGTTCTTAAATTACGAATGTATAATGTTCTCGAGAAAAATAGAGTACCACTTTTTTAAGTTACTTGTTTGTGAGATTTGTAACTTTTGTAAAAGAAATACAGTATTCTACATGACCTGAATATTGGCAGATACTGTCATTTATTTCTTTATTGAACACAGGGATGAAGTATACATTAAAGTTATAGAACAAAATTATTAGAGTGAGTGTTTTTAGAAAGTTTTATATAGTGCATTAAAGGTTTTTTTCTTTTTTTTTTCTTATGCAACTTTATCCTACTGTTGAATAACAGATTTATAATTGTATTGTGGAGGAACAGTTTTATAAAACACTACTTTTGACAAAATCTTTTATCTGATTACGAATTTTTTATTTTTTTTGGAACTATTTTTCACATTCTTAAGCATTGCAATTCCTTTCACTTTCATATGTTTTGTTATGGAAGAAAGGTTTGAATTGGTCTAATAATTTGGTGAATGGATTGAAAAAATTTTTTTGTTCACGTTTGTCTTCTTGAGTTAATAGTTGCATTTTTGAATTAATGTTTTTCTTTGCATTCTTTGAAATGCAATGAAATTTTGTTTTCAACAACTGCTTTTGCATGTATGAAAAGTTACATCAAAAGTCAATGCTGTTCGTGAACTTCATTTCCGATTGTGCATTACTAATAAATTTTTAAATAATAATAATAATAATTAGTGTTTTTAGTAAAGTTTCTCAAAATAGTTGATAGTCTTGTAAATGTATACTTTTGAAGGCAGCATTTTCTGGCTGAAATAATTGTGATTTTGGATTTGATCTTTTTTGTTTGAATTTTTTTTTACTTTTCGAATTTAATGAAATGAGTTAGTGCAATTAAAACAGTTTTTCATACATTATTTGAGACATAATACTGTTTCATTATTTCTTTCCTTCTGAAGAGAAAAATGGACATTTAATCATACTAAGCTTACAGTAATATTGGCAAATTAGTATTGGAATGCAAGTTCGAGTTTGAATTTGTTTCTGTACTTTAGTTGAATTTAATATACTCTTAATTTTGCGACTTCTGTTACCTGGATTGCACGTGAAATTTGTATGATTCTTTTGGGTTGAATAATTAATAATTATTTAGGCGACTGTTTTATTTCATTTTATACTGTTTGAAAGATGTTTGTGGTTGATAAGAAATTATGAAGTGATAAGTTGTTATACAGGAAACATGCGCTGCGGTGTCGACTGGAAAAAGCCTATCGTGGTAATTTTGGGTGCCACCGGCACGGGCAAGACTGAACTAGCCGTGGAAGTGTGCTTGCACGCTGGCGGTGAGATGATCAGCGCCGACGCCATGCAGATGTACAGTGGCTTGGCAATTGCAACTAACAAGAGCACCGTTGAAGAGCGCCGCAATGTGGACGAGCATCTTGTGAGCAGTTTGCATCCTCTGACATTCGGCTACACGGTGCAGCATTTTCGTCAGCAAGCTCTGCAAACGATTGCCGCTGTGCAGAGCCGGGGTCGTCTACCGGTGTTGGTTGGCGGTACCAATTATTACATTGAGTCGTTGATTTGGAACACACTGTTGAGTGAAAAGCAACCATCACACACTGGAAACTGTTATTACCAAGATCTGCCAGCTGATTTGCTTACAATGGACGGCGAGCGGCTACTCGACGAGCTGCGTAAAGTCGATCCGGACATGGCCTGTCGTTTGCATCCCAACAATCGACGTCGATTGTTGAGGAGTTTGCAAGTGTGGCACGCCACTGGACGTCGGCAAAGCGAGCTGGTGGAACAGCAGCGCCTCTGCGATGTTGAGCAAAAGCTACTTTTTCAGAACTGTCTGATTCTGTGGCTTCGGATCGACCGCCAACTGTTGCACAAGCGTTTGGAAGCTCGATTAGAACGGATGCTGGAACGTGGACTCAAAGACGAGCTGGTCGAATTTTACGACACCTTTTACGACCAGTACGTCGCCAAACAGAACAGCATACCCAACGACAACCAAGCCAAAGGTGCTTTTCAGTGTTTAGGATTCAAGGAATTTTTGCCATTTCTCCGTTTGGAGCCAGAGGCGCGCCATTCTACTCATGGTCTGGAGATATTTCAACGTTGCTTGGAACAACTGCACTTGGCTACTTGCAGGTACGCGAAAAAGCAGGTGAAATGGATTGAAAATCGTATCGTCCGACGGCCCGGTTCCGTCGCGTTGCCTGTATACGCTTTGGATATGCATGTCGACACGCCGCACTCATTTCGTCACTGCATTGCACAAGCACTGACACTGGTCGACTGGTTTTTATGCCCTGCCACGGTTCCACCGGTCATGGAACCGTTGAATCAGAAATCGTTGGATTGGAAAGCCCACGACGACAAACTTCTCTACGTACGTTGCGAAACCTGCAATCGGTATATTGCTAAAAATCAGTGGAATGCTCATGCGCTTTCAAGAAAGCACCGACGTCTTTCTCGCAAATTCTAGTTGCAAAACGTTTTATACAAGTTAACAATTTGAGTAAATAAAAATTTATTCATCTCAAAAAATGAAGAATTTGCATTGATGTAACAAGTCGCAGGTTGAATCCTCATCGAATATCCATATCTGTGAAATGGATGATAAGAAGAAAACATAACTTATTAATTTTATTGTAGCTTTTTTGACTGTCGTTACAGCAACAGGTAGAATTATTGGTTAAAAGAGAAACAGCACGTTTGTTTCAAGCAGCGTTCATTTTGTTCCTTTTATATTATTGCAGTTTGAAAGAGGAAGCATTGGCCCTTTTTTTTCCTGTTCAGCAGTGCCATATTTGTTCAGGAAAATCAAATTCAACGGTTTGTCACTTGATTTGTTTTTCTATTTATCGACAGTTTGTGATTTTCAGGTATTTTTTTTGTATGCATGAAATACTAAACAACACACAGCTGATGAACCGGATGACAAATGGTAAGTTTGGAAAGATTTTTGAATCCGTTTTTGTTTGTTTGTTTTCGTGATCGCCAGTTGTTTCAAATGCGTTGATTTGTGGTCAAGTATTTACACCTGCACTGATCTTTTTGACCGGAACAAATGACTGTAACTGCTTGACATACTGTATTTGTCATTTTTTTGTTGTTGAACTTTTGTCACTTCTTTTCTCAGCAATATTTTCCTTCTGTGCAGAGCATGTTTAAATTCACAAGTGAGATTTATTTATATACTCTTTGGTTACCAAGTACGAATAGCATTCGAAAAAAAATTAAAAATTTCCTCCTTGTTGTTTAGTTTATATGTTGACAGGTCCGATATATTTATGAAATAATAAATTTGATGTGAACAAAAATAAACAGTTAAACAGATGAAATGAAATCATTGGGCAACAATTAGATTCCGTAGGTATTATTATTGTTTAGTTTTTGCATTTGAAAAGGATGGATGGATGGGATGATTGGTGGTACATCGTGCGGATGAAATATTTTTCCAATTTGTTGTTTTTCCACACACAGACTAGAACTTGACGGTTGAATTGATTCTCAAGCAATTAGAGAGTTGCACAAATTGACACTGTTTACTTTTGTCTGACGGAATTTGTTTACTACCTGAGAATCATTTATTTATTTATTTAATTTATTTTGGATTTTGTTTTCAGTGATTTGAAGAGGGGTGAATTTTGAAAAGAAATTCAAGAATGAATTTTTGTTTGTGGAATTTTTTTCTGAAAAGGCAAAAAAAAAAATCGATCGCTCCTCATACTTTGGTTGAAATGATTGTTCATTTTGTATGAAGGCTGGGACATTTTGTGTCGTCTGCTTTGGTCAGCTAGCATTGGTTTAGTTTTTCATTGGTAGCGGGAAGCTGAATTGTTTAATTTTCCATCAGTCGGTCCATCCGTTCGTATTGATTATCCATTTGTTTGTGGCACGTTCAAATTTGGCCTGCTAGCAGTGAGAGACGCAAGCATTGCTACACCATCATATTTCTGCAGAGTTGTGTCGTCCGTTTTGTTCTGTTAAAATTGCATCCGACCATTTCCCTTGGTTATGTTTTTGGTGCCGTTGATTTGGATTTTTAGTTTTCATTCTTGTTCTGCAATTCAAGTCCGGTCTCTTGACTTTCTCGTGATTCTCGTGACAATTGTAAAATGTGGGCGTTGGCGTGCGCGTACGTGTGTGTGTGTGTGTGTGTGTGTTTGTTTGGCGTTTGCATGTTTGCTGGTTTACTGTAATATTTGTTTTCTAGCCACTTGTAGCCTAGCTTCTGCTGGGTCGAGCAAGTTTTTCTTGAAACTCGTGCTTCAGTCGTTGAGAGAACATTTGCCCTGATTGGTGTCCATTGGAATAACAAGAGCGCGCGCGCGCACACACACACACACACACACACACAAATATATATATGTATATCAAGCTATTAATTAATTAAGAAGCAAAGTGGACCATGGCGACAGCAGCAGTTGCAGCTTCGACGCGCTGTTCGGAGGATGGTATTTTTGGAAAACAAACTGTGTCGAATGCCAATGTACGAATGGAGAAAATTGTCACCGAAATCCAGCATGGTCAGTGTTTCACAAATTACTCGCACAGACGAAAACCCACTCACACGTTCAAGCAGACAGATTTTGTTGATGATTTTAATTTTTCAATCAGTTGTCAAATTTTTGGATAATTTCGTTTAATTTGCATATATTTTTCAAATGGAGAAAAACAAATCCAATTGAAATTGTTACGAATTGAACAGTGTTGCATTTTATTTGGCAGGTAATAATAATTCGTGTGCTGGAGAAGGTGTCGACTGTTACGACGGGGCAACGTCAGATTTGGTCGAGACGAATCGTTCGGAACGAGAGTTGGTGTTGAATATTGGAAATTCGGCAACAACGACTATCGAGGAGCCGTTGAGCCGTTTGGGGATGTCGGTCGATGACGAAACCATGAGCAGCTTCAGACCAAGCTTGGACAGGCGCCTGGAAGATTCGGTGGACTACGGCGCCAACGATTTTCAGCGCAGTTTCGACGCGATCAACAAAGCCGCGCTGAACAGCGCCGGCTATCGGATCCGTCGCCACCACGACGCCAACGTGGTCACTCAGCATCGGGATCCGTACTCTTTTTACTGGCACTCCTCGACCATGGACAACGCCCACTTGGGCGACGACTACAACGACAATGACAATGACAAGGGCGGATCAAACAATCACCTTCCGGCTCGAGACAACAGCGTTGAAGAGTTTTACGCTACCGACGACGTTGCGTAAGAGTCAATTTTCTTCTCTTTTATCTTAATTTTATTTAATATTCCTTGTTATAATTTGTTTTTTTTTTGATTTCCTTATCAATGTTATTTTATGAGCAACTTGTTTATTTTATTTAAATATAATTTATTTCTTTTTATTGATTTATTGAACACAAGTTGCTGTTTTTGACGTTATCGGTTGATCAATTTTCGCTATCTGGGCAAGAAAGCTGATCCTAGTAGTGGACATTTGGAATGGAGCATCGAGGGTGGCAGCAGCCCATCTTGTGCGCATTTTATTTGATAAATTGTTGATGTTGTTGTTGTTGTTTATTCAAATTACACACACACACACACACACACACCACTATATCAATTATTAAGTAGATAACATTATCGTCAGATTTCGAGCAAAATAATTAATTACAAAATTACACTGAGTAATTTATTTTATTTTTTAGATTTGTTAATTATTTTTTTATTAATGTTTGAGGTTTTTATTAAATTTATTTATTTGTTTTGATTTTTATCCAATTTGCAAGGAAATTTTTGTTTACAACTTCATTTTTTTACACAACAAAATTTGAGCAAGTTGTGTTGAAAGTGGAAAAATCTGCCGTTCACAATGAGCATTTTTTTCTTCTTCTCTTTTAAAACGTACCTAATTCATATTTTTCGAACCCAAGCAAAGTTATGTTGTTGTTAATTGGTTGGTTGATTGATTGATTTTGTATATAACTGAAGTGGAACATTTGCATTTGCGAAAGATTTTAATACAAGAAAACTGCTGACAAGCTACTGACTGACATTAGCATTGTGAATTGGCAGTGGTTATTGAACATTCAATAAATTATTCCGCAGTGGAGCACGATGCACAGGAACGAGTGATGAAAATTAGATTAAATTATTTTTATTGGTTCGATTTGGCGAAACGACTAATAATAAATATTACTTGAAAACTCTACCCATCTGTACGACTAGTTGACTAAAATGTACTGTATGATCATTTATGCATGCATACGAAGAAGTCTGTCAGCGGTATGAATGAATGATGATTCATTGTAGCGGAGAGAATGAAATGAAGCACCGATGACAAATAGAAAAGACAGCAGCGGGGTGGTTTAATTAGAGAAATGTTATTACGAAAAAAGAATACGATTGCAATCGAATTTTTCAAGTATGTATTCACCGGCGTGGATTTTTTGCCAGAAATGGGAAAGAAAATAATGTTTTTTTTTCCACAGTAGTTGATTTCACTTCAATTTGAATGGGACAAGCAATAAATTGATTAGCAAAATGAAACATCCATTACTACCTATGAAATTGATATATGGATTAATTTTGAAAAGAAATTACAGTTGTTTCATTTACATTGATTGAATGCAAAAGAAATGTTTTATTCTTTTCATACATTGTCTTTCATCATATTTATGCTGGCCTTTCACTGCAACGCCTTTTCCAGTGGAAAGAATTGATGCTCGTTTTTCAGTTTCAAAATCATTGCTTAAACAAATCAATTCATTCGATCGATTTAATGTTCCGTATTTTTTCAAGCTTCCTTTCGCGTATTTTTTAAAATTATTTTTATCATTAATTTGTTCAATTTGTTGGCATTCTGATAAAAATGTCATTTTCTAATAAATGCGAAACTTTCAACAGTGAACAATTTTCATGAATTTTCCCATGAATGCTACAGTACGATTTGTATGACCATTAAACAAAAGCAGGAGTTATTTTCAGTTCACGTCAAAGTGTTTTTTAGAGACAAGATTTTTTATAATAGTTTCATTGGGCAAGCGTGTTTTATTTGATTTTGATGATAACGCATTAAATTTCACTGTCGTAAGTGTTATTGAACATAATATATGAATGGAAGGAAGTGTTTGAATTTGGAAATTTACCTATTAATGAATAGTTGATGCATGGTTTTGTTTGTTTTAAGGCACGTTAAATCGCCGGACAGTCATGACAGCGGTATACAGATGGAGTATGCTCAGCCATCGAAGCCAGTTCGACGACTACCGGATTATTTGATTCAGCCTTTTGAAAACGACAACGATGAATCACCCAGAAGACCTCTGCCTCCTGGTTGGGAGCGGCACGAAGGTGATTTTTTTTCATTTTCTTTTTCTATGCGTATTTGTTTTTTTTAAATGCATAATTTTTCCCTTCACATGATGATTCTTGTTTGAAAGGCAGCTTAACTTCTCTTTACTTTCCACATGAAATTTCCACGAATTGCTTTATTTGAAATATATATATATTCTTTTTTAATTTGAAATTAAATTCTAATTTGTTTAAATTTTCATAATGTTATAGTTTTTATTTATTATTTTGTAATGCGATTTGTTATAATTTCAATGCAATAATTTTATGAGACATAAGATTTTTCATTTTAAGCATGCTGAGATATTATTATTATTACATGAACAAGAAGGAGAATTAATTTTGCTTGAACAATTCGCTTGTTGAAACTGGTTCATTCGTTCTTTTTCATAACCTGTTTGACGACGTTTATTTTCCTTGTTGTTGGCTTAATGTTGTTAGCAGTTAATTTTAACTTTTTTCATTTTCTAGATCCACGCGGTTTCAGCTATTATTGGCACGTTGATTCGGGCACTGTACAACGCGAACGTCCAACAGAATCGATGAAGGTGAGCATTGTGAACAACAACAACAACAACAATATCACCAATTAATTAATTCTATTACAACAAACGCATATTATCATAATTCAATTTTAACACTGATGAGATAATGAAAAAAAAATTTTTTTTTCCAAGTAATATTAATCCAAACAGTATAGCACAGTGCTGTGTGTAATAATTATAAATTACCTAAGCAACAGTTTGTCGGATGATGTTAGGGTTTATTGTTAGGGGAGATGGGTCCAAGCTTTGGTATTGTTCAGTTCAGTTATTATTCAAATTGTGGAACAACGGCAACTTGCTCGCCTTGGCCGCCGTGTATTTGTGAATCAATTAATTGAATGTGATGCAGTTGGCCAGGCGATGAATTGATCGTAGTAGATCCGTCATATTTTTTGTTATTTTAATGTTTATTCAGAAAATTGTTTCAATTTTACTTTGACGTATGGTATAATTTATTTTTTCTTTTTCTTTATTCCAACAACACTATTAGTTTGATTATGCTGCTTTGAAACTGATAATACTAGTGAAATGAACTGCATTTTGTTCAGACCTGTGGGAAATCATCGTTGACTTTAATCCGTGCTTTTCATCTGCATCGCGTACATTCAAACACAGGCTATCTGCGTATTCTGCACCATTGTCCGTTAATCAGGATGGGATATATTGTTCTGATACTTTGTATCTCCGAGAGTCTATTTGTTTTCTTTTAAATTTATATGTGCACACACACAGACATATATATATGTATATATAGATGCCTGTGTGTGTATGTCTGAATAAATTTGTACATCTAGAGAGAGAGAATGAGAGAGACGTTTGCATGGGAAGATTTCATTTTAGAAATTGAACTGCAGTCCGTGGTATTATTTTTTATTTGCGATGTTGCACGCAGTTAGTGTTTGGAAAGCGCTTGCTTATTCAGAATTAACCGGACTGGTCAAGGTATGACTTCAGAGTATTATTGGGATAGGTTGTTCGGTTGATGAATTTGATTTTTCAGAAGAAAGTTACTTCAAGCAATTTTTTTTCTTATCTACTGTAGAAATAAATCAGTGAAAAAATACTGGGTGCATTATGATTTTACTTGGAATTATTCTGTTCGAAATTTATATCTTGTATTTTTATATGCTTGTTGCTTTTGTGTAACAAATGAAATTAGCTTTTTGATGGGAAGTAGAGTGAATTATTTTTGAATTTTTTTCAACAAAGAAAAAAGTGGAAGTAAATGTAAAAAGTATATATATAAGAAAAAATTTAAATCAAAAGATATTATTGCCTGGTTTTTTTTTGGTATAATAATATTTCTTGAGTTTGTTATTTTTGAGATATTTATTTTTGTAATTTCCAATTTTGTAGACTTTGAATTACGAAAGTCAAAGCGACACGTCGGAAAGTTCTGAACAGTCGGAACAGAAGACGAAGCACAACCGATCGACCACACCGCTTGAGCAGCCGATCATTGTTGAACGCGCATTTAAGCAGACAACGCTCAAACGAAGAGTCGAACGGGATTCCAGTAATAGTGAGAAGTAAAGTTGCATCTTTATTTATTTATTTATTTATTTATTTACAGCTGTTTTTTATTGTTTATTTCAGAAATACATGTGAAGAAGCAGATTCAAGAGGGGTATGAATTTTGTTTATTTGTTTGTCTTAGTTTGTAGCTTTATTTTCCATAATAGTGAGGAGAAATTTGAAATTTAATTTCAAATTAATTATTCGTGAAAAATTTGTACACGTTCAATTTTGCGAACATTATCTTAAAATATTATTAGAACAACACAAACGCGAACTTTTATTTGTCTCTGCTTTGTGACACTGTGCTGCGAGTTGAATTGCTTGCATGGTAAGATAGATAAGTTGACAGCAAATCAAAGCTTCTTCTTCTTCTTCTTCTTCATCTTATGCATTTTGTATTCGTTTATTTTTCTGTTTGCTGCTAACTTTATTTATTTTCTAGTATATTCAATTTAAATTAGATTATTTAATCTAATATATCAAATGGTAGTTTTTTTTCTCTAATTTCGTTTATTATTAGAATTTTTTTTCTGAATATTTGCTTGTTTCATCACATTGAAGAATTGTGCAAATTTTGATATAATATATATATACGGGATTGTGGAAATATTGATTTTCTGCTTATATTATTTGGTAATGCTTCGATTCGGCAATAATGAAAAGTAAAAAAGCAAAACAACGACATGTTTGTGTTTGCAATTGTTTTAAAGTTTATTATCATGTTGTTGTTGTGAAATTTTTTGTGATTTCTAAATGTACTGTTACTTTTCAATATCCATTCAGTATGATGTCACTTTTTTGTACTTTTGTTTGTTTTCAAAATAGCATGCAGGCAGGCAGCTTTTTTATTTTAATTTTTGTTTGTTCTGTTGCATATTTTGATAAATCGGTTGCTGCTGATAGGCTGCGCTGCCGAAAATAGATAGCCATACTGGCTGCTCTGTGTGATGTGTTCCTGTCAACGATTTAATGTCTCCACTTTGATCATTAGCTCATCATCATAATCATCATCGTTGTTGAAAGTGGAATTCAGCCGGCTTTGGCGTTGCTTTGGTCATTTTTCGCATGCGTCGTTTTCAAATCTCCTCACGGCCAATCGTCGTCAAAATATGAGCATCCTTTGAATCTTTTTAAGACATTTTCCAACAAAATTCGCTTGGATTTCGCTTCCACATTCATACTTTAACCCCCTCCCCTCATTGAAGCATACGGCAAAACGTGCAACCGATATTTTTGGCCAGAACAGAAAAGCATCCGATGGATTCAACAAAAAACATGGACGAATTATTTATTCAACAAGCGAATTCACTTTTGTGTTTTTTATTTTCTATTTATTAATTATTATTATTTATCCTTCTTCTGATTTTCAACTTCTTTTGCTTTTCCTTTTCTGCATCATCTTGTCAATGACGGCTTCTTTGGCGAACGTGCTGATTTGGATAAGAGGCGCATTGCTGGTATTGTAAATTTGTAAATTTATTATCATTTATTTAATCGCCTTTTAGGAAGCATCCCGATTAATAGCATAGCATAATTCTATTCTATCTGTTGCAATTTACAAAAAAAAAACAGTTTTTTTTGTTAAAATTAACACTCATAAATTTGCACAACATTCTTTACAATTTGAAATTGATTTTTAAAATTTTCAAAACTACTCTCGCACGCAGCTGATGATATTGAATGAAAATAGTTGCAGGATTTGAACATTTCAGGCTGCTTAGAGTTTTATCCAATGAAATTCAATTTACATCCCTACTGCTACTTTATATTAGCTATTGTCCCCGTACGCGTTGGTTTATTAATTCTACACGAGCATCTTTACATTGCAATCAACAATCCCAATAATATTATTACCATTTAAATAGCTTTTCAAAAAAATGAAAAAGTAATTTACACTGCTTTGAACAGTGCAGTTTTGTTTAATGTCAATGACTAATTTTTGTTGCAATTCAGTTCATGTTTTACATTTTATTTCCCTTTTATTTTTACTTTACGTTCAACTCAGCCAGAATGCAAAGTGAATCAATGCGAAAAGTCCAACTCTTGACTGATAATCATTTAAGCAGATCAGACGTGCAATTTGACATTATTATTAATGTTTTCGTTTTTCATATTTTTCATTTTAATAATAAGGCCAGAAAAAAATTTTTCTTTTCAGTTCTGTGAATTTTTGCAATTTGTCAACTTTTCACAAGCATACTGCCACCATTGGTGAACAAATTGGGCGAATTGTATAAATTGCACAATAACACTGACTGATGTTTCTTATTCTTATTTTTGCCGTGTTGTACAGAATTTTCAATTTTAGCCGGTACGCTTTGCGGTTCGCTCTCTTGGTTGGACTGAAATTGCTGAGGAGAACTTGACTCCTGAGAAAAGCTCTCGTGCGGTCAATCGTGCCATAGTCGACCTGTCAACGGGTCGAAATGATTTTATGGACAATGTATCCAAATGGGGTGATGTATGTGGTTCCACAACGTTGGCATATGGAGAGTATTTTATTTTATTTTTTTGCCACCATCACTGATGCATTTTCAGGGAAAAGAGTTGATCATGGAACTTGACGATCATGACTTGCGTCTGTGCGATCCGGACAGTGATACTGTACTGCACGTACAGCCGATTCATCAGATTCGAGTCTGGGGTGTCGGAAGGGATAATGGAAGGTGAGAGTTAAAAAAAATTTTTTTAATTATTTTTATTTCACCCTTACTGACGTGTTATTATTTTTTCTCCCTTTCATTTGCTCGACGTTGATCTGGTTTAAGAGAAAGGTAAATTCGATGTATTATATATATATATATATTGTTTTGTAAAGTATTTTGTAAGCATGTGCAGTGGTGTTTCACTTTTATTGCAAGTCTATTGTACTGCTAGTGTTCTCTGTTATTTTAATATAAATAACAGTTGTTGTTGTTGTTGTGAGACAAAGTAAAATTTTATATGGATATATATATATATATATTTGTTTTTTAATTATTATAAATGAAATTTTAAGAGATTTCGCCTATGTTGCGCGTGATCGAAATAGCCGACGCTTTATGTGTCATGTGTTTCGTTGTGACACTCCGGCCCGAACAATTGCCAACACACTCAGAGACATCTGCAAACGGCTTATGATGGAGAAGCGACCGAACTCGTTGTTGCCCGGCCGTAATGAGAACAGTCATCGACGTAAGCCTGTAGTTGTTGGTGAGTGATTTTGAATTTATTTAATGGCAAAGCATTTTTCTTGTTGTTTTATTTTATTTATTATTACATCATCAATTAATAAATAACTAACTGAAACTGATTATGCAGATTGGTTGAAATATAATTCGTAGAGTTTGATTTTTATTTTCAATTACTTTATAAAAGATCAAGTTGCTTCTTTCTTAACATTTCAACTTTCTTCTTCTTCATCTTCTTTTAAAGTATAATAGACTTTTAAATGTCGATAAAGTGATGTGATTTATTTGTTGGCATCATTTTAGTTTTGATTTTTATAAATTGGTTTTGATGGGTCGCTTTAAGCGACTGTGTCGTTTATTTTTATGCTTTTTCATAGCGAAATATTGTCGAATAAGCTCCAGCTATCAAGGCAGTGACTTTTCGATTTTGCTTTTATCGATCAGACGAAATTTATAATCCCTTATGCTGGAACACCTCCTCAGTCGATTTATATGAACTCAAATTATATGAATTGATCTGAACATTTTTATGTTTTTGTTCAGAAAATTTCCAACCAAGAGTGGGAGTTGTAAAAGGTGTACAAGATTGTGTGCAATTTCATCACCAATATAACAAAATTTCTTTCCTTTATTATTTATTTTGTAATTGAATTCATAAAATTATATTTTTATGAAATATATACGCATTTACATCTAGACAGAGATTCAGAAATGGAAAAACAGTTGTTTTCAAATATATTATTTATATCCATCCGTGTGATCTTTGATTAAGTCTATATAAATTATATTATAATGTCGCTGTTTGACGTGATTGATCAATTGAAAACATTATTTATAATAGCATATTTATTTAATTTAAGTTTAATAGAATTTTATATTATGTTTTTTTAACTGAGACTTTTTTTTTGATAATATTGAAGTTATATTTTTGTGTTGTAACACTGTTGATAGATGGGTTGTTGTGGTCGTAATCACTTCTTTGTGCTGCAGAAGCATATTTTTCTGTTAATGTTGCATTGTATTATTCATGGATGTACAAATAAATTGCAAATGTTTATTCGGCTGGGGTAAAATAGTGTAATATTTTAATGTTAATGTTTGTTCTTATTTATACATGTATATATGTAAAATGCATTGTTGTATGCTGTGCATGATATTTTGGATATAATTTTTAATTTAAAGTCTATTTGATCAACTTACAAAATATATGTATGCGTTGATTTCATTTAATTTTTTTGTTTTGCTTTATTTAATAAAAAAAAATTGAAAAAACGGTTTTGATTTTCATTATTTTGCAGATTCATTTCCAACGCCGATGGAAGAGCCGAAGAAAGTGATCCGTGCTCATTTTCTCGGTGTCACTCAAGTTCCAAAAGCCACCGGTATGTCTATATAATAATAAGCAGACAGGCACATGGCTTTTGTTGATTTTTTTTTATTATTCTTTTTTTTTGTTTTTAATTTTTAAATTCCATTAATTAATTAATTAATTAACTTGTTTGTTTTATAGGAGTGGATGTACTTAACGAAGCTGTTGATCGGCTAGTGGCTCAGGTTCGTTCTGAGCGTTGGATTTTAGTTGACGTGAGCATTGCACCTTCAACAATCACCGTGACGGAAGTTGGCGGAAATCAGATAGCTGAGTGCCGTGTGCGTTATTTGTCTTTTCTTGGAATCGGACGAGACATTAAGTAAGCAAGTGCTATCGGTTGACCAATTGCAGATATTGTTTTTGTATTTCAATTTTTCAAATTATAACAATAAATTAATCTTCCAATAGATTATTAACTGAAATTGAAAATTGAATTATGCAATTAATTATTTGATTTGTTAATTAGTATAATAATAAGTGCTTTTCAAGTGTAAATTATTATTATTATTATTAAATTTATTTGATCAATAAAATATTGTAAAATGTTTTGCTTTCTGAATGATAGATATTTAATGTTGTGATTGATTAATAAGAAAGGTATGTAGAAATTTATACGACCGAATGATATTGACTGACTGACGACGATTGATAAAAGTGAACCAAATGATCAAGAACGTTGAATGATGAATTTTCTGTTTGGAAAATTTATTACAATTAATCACTTTTCAGACATTGCGCTTTCATCATGCACATGTCTACGGAGAATTATATGTGTTATGTTTTCCACGTCGAACCGAGCGCCGGCGCAATGGCCAAGACCATTGAAGCTGCTTGCAAGCTTCGATATCAAAAAGTGATCGACGCCCATGGAGAACGCCGGACCGCCAGTAAAGTACGCTGGGCAACTTTTCCGGTTCTCGAATTTTATTATTTTTTTTAATTTAATTTAAAAATTTAATATTTACATATTTTAATTATATATTATGGCAGGGTTGGTCAGAATCGATTCGTGATATATTCGGCAATTTATCCGGTCATCGGAGAAGTGCGAATAACCCTGCACGTCAACAACACTATGCTGCGTAGAGCAGTCAGTCAGTTGTATGCTTTTATTTTTAAACAACTGTTAGTAGTGTTGCTTAGAGATTACTTTTTTCTGAATTATATTTTTTATCCACTACTTCATCATCGTTTCAATGCAACAGTATCATGTTGTTGTGATATGAAGAAAGCGGAGAACAAAGGCATCCATCCATACATGAATGAATATTACTGTTATTTCCTTTTTTGTTGTATATACGTAGATCGGTATGTCACAATGAATCAGCAATCAGTGTACAGCAACAGTATTGTCGTTCAAGCTTTGCTATTTATGTCTGTGCTATATAACTGATGTTTATCTATTTATCTGACTTATTAAAGTTGAGCTCTATAGACAAGACAGATAAGGGTGTTGGTTAGTTGGTTCTGTTCTCAGTGTTTATTTACATCTATGATAAAGTGATTTTTCCAATTTGATAAACAATGTGAAACTGCTTTCAAAAGAACTTACTTGATCATTTTGAATCTTAATTTTTGAACAATTTATCAAAAGAAAACAATATTCTAAATATTCAAATTGTTACACACATGTACATATATATAATCCAATCATATATTATTGAATAAATGAATGCATGACATTTTTTTGAATTATCCACATTTGGCAAGTTTTTTTTTTCTAAACTGATTTACTATTTTTTTTGTAAATTTGAACCAAAGTGTTATTAATATTATTGCGTTTTTAGATTGGATATTAATTTTGAACAAATAACATGCGTGTTAACTTAATATTAGAATAAAAATGACTGTTTCTTTTATTTTTGAAGCTAACAATTACAAAGATTTCATTTTGTTGTTCAACAGAAACAGCAGTAACATACAACAGTAGGTTCATTTTCACACTCAATCACACTTTGTTACTTCCTCCACCACTTTATTGCCATTTCTCACACAGAAAAAACTGAATATATATTTTAAAAAATGATTAATAAACTTGACAAATTTAACAAAATGGTTAAAAGACATTTTAAATTTAAATTATCATCAATATATGCAAAGATTGATGAATAAATAAATATAAAAAAGCCCTTTAAAATTCCATAAAACTACCGCAGTCTGCTTCATTCTTTACTTTTTTTCCGCTTGTTTCCCTTTCGGAACTTTAGTTTGAAGCGGCTGGCCTTTATCCTTCCCACGAAGCTTGATACCAATAGCACGTTCAATTTTACCCAAAATTTGATTATTCACAACAGCCCGTCCGGATTCGTATTCAACAATAACAGACGGCTTTTCGTTGATCTGCTTCGCCAGTTCAGCCTGGGTCCACTTTTTCTCTTGCCGCCCACGTTGAATCAAACGGCCCACCTCCATGCCCACCGTATTGTGATGGAACTCTTCCAAATCGCTGGACAACTTGCTCACACTGGCCGACATCTGATGTTGCCTGTTCGTGGCTGCGTTGAACTTCTTGCTGGTTTCAATCTCTTGGCCACTTCGCTGAGCCGCACGAACCACTTTTTCCTGGCGAGCCTCACTTTTACGCGGTTGATTCTTACGCAAAATGGTCACCGTATCCCATCCAGTGTTGCTTTGCAAATTCATCTTTCAATTCATCACAGTTACTGAGCAATCATCAAATTTAAATAACAGATAATAAAGTAATCACCGGATTATTTACCGCCGTGTGCCAAAAAAACAAAAACAACAAAAAAAGCTGTTCACATTTTAATAATATAACAAACATTGTTAAAAAACTCACCTTTTAAAGTAAAAAAGAGCAAAAAACTATCGAATAATAATTTTCATCAAGTTATCATCAAAATCTCATTCACGCTGTACAAATGGTACATAATTTAACACAACTAACACTAACTGCAATAACTAGTCTGCATTTTCTTCATAAAATACAGTAAACTTTCACTATTAAACTGTAAACAAAATTGATGAAGCTATACAAATTGGGGGCGATGAAAATCATTAAACTGTTCGTAGTTGCCAGATTTTTTCAAAAAATTACACCGCGTTCATATTTTAACTGAAACAACTTCTCCAAACAATCTCATTCTAACTAAATACTAATATAATAGTAAAATCCCAATATCCCATACAATGCACTGATTGGTAAAGTAAAATCTTAAAAAATGAAAATAACACTTCTATCGATTTTATTTAAAAACTGTCTGTATATTTATTTTGAAAAGCATTTCAATATCTATAATAGGATATTACACAAAATAAATAATGATCTATAAAACCAAGAGTCCGTTTATTTTAAATATAGTAGAAAGAATCGTAAAATAATAAACTGAACAAACAAACTGAACAGCTAAAAAACAAACTTTACATACACATATTACCAGGAGTGGAAAACTTGAATGCATAAGTAACTACCTTTCAAACTTTTATTATCATCATAATAATATACAAGTCTATTTGAAGTAAACTTACACATAACAGCACGAAACTGAGAATAACATAACATAACAACAACTAAAACATACTTTTACCAAATACAATACCAAATATAATAACTTCTAAAAATGGTATAGAAACACAAAAATGTATTATCCAGCAAAAAAACCCAACTTCAAAATAGTCGCAACAAGTACTAAATAATTAAGTGAATTACTAAAAAATACAGTACACATTGTGATTTAAAGGTACAAACAACTAAAATCCAAAAGTGAATGATGCAATGCTTGCATTACATAAAATAAACAAATGATGAAAGAAAATATCATCTAAATCTTTTTGCTTCATGAGAAAAAAATAGCGTTAATAGGATTTTTATTGTACAAGTGAAAATCATTGCATATTTATTAATTTTGAAGTATAGTATGAAATGTATTGCCATTTTTAATATCTTAATATCAACGTGATAATTATTTAAAACCTTTGAAGTAAAAGGAGAATTTCAAGTCATGTCGTGGTATTTCATCTTAAACATCAACGCCCAACGTAGATTATGGAAAGGGTATTAAAAAGTAAACGTTGCGACATTTTTTGTAAACATTCTCCATGAATTCAATGGTTGATAAACACTCAAATAATAAAGTATCCCTTTCAAATAATTACTTAGTATAAAAAATATATAAAGAATTTGTGTATAAATACTTATTATGAAATGTATGATCATTATTTCTGACTTCAAAGTGTGGGATTTGTCAACTGATTAAATTAAATATATAAATTATTTAACATTTATGCCATACATAATGCATTGTTTAATTATTTAGTTGATGAATTATCAGTCAAAAAATGTATCGAGTAAAAACATGTAATTGCTATATGCAGATCTTTATTCCTTCATGTGCACGTCAAATGGAACTGATACTAGATAACCCTCGCAATTTCTATTCAATTTTGTTATTCTTTTCAAAGTTTTTAATCGCCATCTGCTGTCGGAATTTTGAATACTGAAACTTCGCAATTCTTTTCACAGCAAAGAAACCGATGATGAGCTAAACAAATAAAAATTACATTAAAATCTTTAATATATAAGCAAAATATATTAGTAAAAATTGTACATGTAAAAATAAAAAAGTTGCATACCTCAAAAATGAGAAATATTGTTTGCAAACCGTCTACAGCGCGCTCTAAAGGCAAAGCATTCAAATCAGAACTGATACTCTGATAAATCATCATGGGAAATTGTAACATCAGTGTTGTAATCCAAAAGCCAGCCAGCTTTGGTACCTAAAACATGAACAATACTTCTTTTATTAAAATAGAGAAAATAAACTGAATCACTTCCATTTTCTGACAAATTGCCAACAAAGCCCAAGTATAAGCGAACAATTTCCACCACAATCATTACAATGTGCGCGATGACCAAAATTGATTTTTGCGTGCCATCCAATGTAGAATACTGCAAATGCAATCGCTTAAATTTTGCATGTACGCTATAGTTGCTACCTAGCAACCAGTTCATTTCATCATTAATCTCCATAAAATATACATTGAAGTATAAAAATGTAAAAATTTCTTTTGCTTAAACACTTATGTTTTACATGTCAATTTATACACAAAAACACAGTATTGCTGATTAAATTCATCATTACAACTAAAATGTCATTGATATGAAAAGCGACAGCAACATGCCATACCTTTTGAAATAGAGTATACAAATGAGCTGTCACCCAACATGGAGCAAAATAAGCATTAAAATAAACTGTCATCTGCAATGGCAAGCTGGAAATAATTTCTAAAATAAAAATCGAATATAAGTACTTGAAAAAAACCAAACTATACGCATGCACCTCTTTTAAGTGGAGCTGACATGACGAATCATATATTAAAATATAATCAATAATACATACAAGTAGAATATATAAACAGATATTCTAAAATTTGAAATGACACCAATATATATAATCAAAGCGTGAGATTATTAAATGTGTTATACTGTAATAGACAAAAGTACTAACGTGACAGTATTAGTCAATTTTAATTTAAACTTATTGTATCAGTTATTTCTACATATGTTTTCATAATCATATATGATGAATTAATTAATATGTTGTCATATTTTTCACTGTTCTTTTAACTACTAAATGGTCAAAGACATCTACTTATGGTTTATTTCACTTAGTGTTAATGAATTGAAATGCACGTACAATCAGTGCAATTTGATATTTGATATATTAATTTATTATTTAATGAATTAAATAATATAATTGTTCTTGCAAAATTACGTTTTTAATTTAAGTTGTAATTTCAAGAATTTTTAATGTGAAGCCCAATAAATATCTTTCTTTGGATAAATTAGTTTAGGACACACCACTATGCCAATATGAACTAATAAAGGAAAATAATAGAGCTGAACTAAATCATATTTAGTTTGAACTTTCAGTCTTTGTTTTACGGTAATTGTTTGAGAAGAATTTATTTTAAAATGGGTTGCAGTAAAGATTGTTGTTTTTCTTTAAAATATTTTACTTTTATTTATTTAAATTTGATTTTTAATTACTCTTTAAAATTTTTTATATAAATTTTGATTCGTTGAAATTTGGTTGCATAATTGTTGATGCTGCTGTTTATTCTTGGCGTATTTTGTGTTTCACAAAAGGGTCATTTATTTAGAAATTTCAAATAATTGTATTTTTAGCATTAGTTTTTTAAAAACTGCACTATGATAGATATAAAAAAATGGAGCCCGTTGGTTAGGGCTGGGAGATTTCAAATTCCTTGGAAATCGGAAGCTTCCCTTCCTGGTATTTTTGCATTCATAAGATGGAAATTAGGATCAAAGCATGATCGTTGCTTCTGCGATGCCGAGGTAAGTCATGTGAAGTTCTGTTGACATTTTTGAAGATTGACGAACATAATTCAGCATAATTTGGAAACGGTAGTTCCTGAGTTCAATAACGAAAGCCGAATTGAAGGTCTCCATGCTACTTGGCTTGGGCATGCTTCTTTATTGGTGAAAATGAAAGACGGCGTTTTCCTCACTGATCCAGTGCTGAATGAGCATCACAGCTGGTTCGGCATCAAAAGGATCATGCCCACTCCATTTTCAATATCTGATTTACCTAAAGTAAACTGAGAATTTTTCTTAATGAAATTCATTATTTTTTGGGGTGTGTTTGAATTTCAGATCAACGCGGTGCTTATTAGTCATAATCATTATGATCATCTTGATGCTACTACAGTTGGGACGTTGAATGAACGTTTTGGTGATAGCTTGACTTGGTTTGTGCCAATGGGTTTGCGTGAGTGGTTTCTGCAATTTCAATGCAAAAATGTTCACCAGCTTACCTGGTGGGAGGAGATGCAATTTAAAACAGAAGAAGGAGAATCGTTCACAATTGTCTGTTTACCAGCACAGCATTGGAGTTGGAGAAGCCCTTTGGATAAAAATAAGGTACACTGAAAAACAATATATTTGGTTTTATGAACGATTATCACAAAATTTAAAAGTGAGATTAGAGAAAATAGAAATTTGCGAATGATGCAATTCGAGAGATTTGTAATTTATTGGCATAATTAATCACTTTATTAATTATTACCGTATCAGTCGCTGTGGTGCAGTTGGGCAATTATTGGAAGGAATCGGCGGTTCTTCTTTGCCGGCGATACAGGTTATTGTTCTTCTTTTCAAGACATCGGCAATGCTTTTGGACCGTTTGATTTGGCGGCGATTCCTATTGGCTGTTACGAGCCGAGGTGGTTCATGAAATTTCAGCACGTCGATCCTGGGGAAGCGGTGCAAATCCATTTGGATGTTAAAGCTCGTCAGTCATTGGGCATCCACTGGGGAACGTTTCGAATGGGCGCTTATGAAGTAAGTGAAGGGTTTGAACAATTGAGAACAGCAAAATTTTGCTCAAAGCATATTTTAGCACCCAACTGAACCTCCCTGCAAACTGAGGCAAGTGCTCTCTTCTCGAAACTTAGGAAATGATTCGTTTCTAACTCTGCCCCAGGGTGGCAGTTTGAAATGTTAATCCAATGCTGAAATGATGTTTTGGCAAGCTTTTCGTCGCATGTTATTTTCAAGTTGAAATGAAAGTTTGTTTTGCTGCCTAAGCAAAAGTATTTACAAAAGACGACAAAACTGATAATTGAAGTAAAACATTTTATTGTCATTATTGTATGATGCATTTTATTTATTTATTTATTTATTTATTTGTTATTTATGTTGTCAGAAATGAATTTGTTGTTTCAATATGAAAAAATCGCCGGTAAAAGTAAAACAGTGCAATTTCATAATAATATCGTTTACTTGCGTCAATTTCAATTAAGGCATCCTATGCTTAAACTTTCCGAGATTGGTCAAATTGCAGAAGCTGATCTTAATAACCGCCTTGCTTTATGATCGTTATTTCTTTTTCTGCATTGCTTTACTATGTTTTTCTTGGCAATGTTGACTTTTTGTTTACTGTCAGAATCAACGAAGCATCTTCAATGATTTTTAAATTGCAAAAAATCAAATAAAATTCATTTTTCTTATTCTATATTTGAAAATGAATTCGCCACTTCAAAAATATGTAATTGCCTTATCCGCAACTGCAATATTTTAAAGAATCACGTAAAATAGTGTTTTTATAGTAAAAAAATAATTAAAATTACCATTTCAGTATTTACGTAAAACATATTCGAATATTTAAATGTAAATGACAGTAATATTTGAAGCATAAAATGCTTTTGAAATAATACAGTATTATGCAAATATTTAATACTTGCTTGTTACAGTCAGTTTTACAGAAAGCGGAACTAGCAGTATCATGTTGAATGGATATTAAGTGACTTAAAAATATTAGATTATTATAAATCGAATTGGTATTGGTGAAAAAGTTTCTTTCTCTGAGTACGTTTTCTCACATCATAGATTGTTAATATTTTCATGGCTTCTGAAGAGTCTGAATTTTATCCGTGCAATGAATGTACAAGAGTTTTTTGGACCGAATTTGAAAAGGAAAAGCACGTTTTATCATGTCACACTGGAGCACTCGTTTGGAAAGGTATGTCAATGATTGAGGCTGGGTAGTATACAGAACAGAGATTTGAAGAATTTTCTAATCATGCACTTTATTATTATTAATACGAATGATTAGAAACAATTTTTGATTGTTATTTGTTGTCATGTGGAATGTCAATTTTAAGGAGTGCGATTGATGTATCCGAGCTGTGTGCAATCGAACTGTCGTTTTATTTTTGAGTGTGAATTGAAGAATCGCATTTTGCCAGAATTCTTTGATGAAATTGAAAAGGCTATAGATGAACATGTTCTAGCAGGGAAAATTATTTCAAAGAACATCTTGAAGTATATTGACGTATTTAACCGTGCAGTTTCGGTTTTATATGTAAATTTGAAAAAATACGAGAATGGAGATTTTGAATTGGATTGGCGCAGCATTGTTGAAGAATTTAAAAAGCAGTATCATTCGTTAAATCCGGTCAAATTTGAGCAGTTGTTTGAAGTGTTATATCGTGTATGGTTTTGGATTTATTTTTCGGACCAGGCCTCAAGTTTGTTTTTAATGGACGGGTGAATTTAAAGAATTTTGACAAATCAAATATTTTTTATTTGTAGAATTCAGTAGACGTGAAGAGAATCGGAGAACGAGTTGCCTGGTTTGTTCAGAAGACTCAGCTAGCTGCGTATGTGAAGAGTTTCGGTCAAAAATTATAGAAGCGAATAATTTTCTGTATAATGGCACATTGTGTATTTTGCTTTTTGTTTACGATTTTAAAATTTTAGCATCGCTTTGGATTTCCGAATTCCTGAGTTAAGTCTGCTGTGTTTGCGGATTGCTCAGGGTATGGTGAGGGATAAAATTGTCATTGTTGTTCGAAGGTTGGAAGAATACGAATTTCGCGGACTTCAGAATATTTTTTCCGTAAGTTTAAATTTAAAATACGACAAAATTAAAAATGATTTGTTGAAAATAATTTATTCCATTTTATACAACAAATAAATAAAGAGTAAAAAAATGAGTTTAAATAAACTATTTTGTTACTAATTGTAAAAATTATTTTTTACATTTTGATGATTGCTATTAATATTTTCTAATTCATTGAATGAATTATTTTGTAATATGTTGCAGTTGAATATTTTAATATATTTTCAGTATTTGAAAAAAGTGGTTTTTGGTTGGTTGTATGTAGTTATGAGGAGAAAAGTCATGGATCCGTTTGCAGGGGATATAGATGTTAACACCTTTCTTTTGAGATGTGAAGCGAACTTGCAAATGGCTACTTTTGAAATATATGGGCGAACTTTGATCAGCATGGTTTTTCAATTAATAGAAACTTTTCCGAGCAGTTATCAAATTTGGATGGATCTGCGTTACTGTATGCAACGCACTGGACCATGTTTGGATGGTGATTTTATCAATGAAGTGAAAAAATTTGTCAAATTACGCATTCTGGCCCAAAGTGACCACTCGAATATTGTTTTTAAATTATCTGAAAGATTTTGATTTGTGCTTGTCACTTGCAGATACGACCACAGCGAGAATTTTGATTCTCTACATTAAACTGTACCGAGCACTGCACATTGTTTTCATTCCTGACAGTATGGCGACTGGCATTTTTCATAATATTCAAGCATTTTTGAAGTAATATTTTTGTATTAATATTTTGTTGAGCATTATCAAAATTCAACATTTCAGAAGTCGATGTAATTTGTTATCCCGAGCGATAGCATTGTTCAGACGGCCCAAGTTGATGAAATATCTTGGCCAAGAGCTCTGCTTCAACCCGGAGACATTTCCTGATGAATGTACAAATGAATTGGAGAACAAATTCAAATATCCGGTCGAATCACTGATGGACAGACCAGGTTGAAGGGGAACTGTTTTTGTTGAATTAGTTTGATTTCTGGTCGATTTTTTAAATCTTTCTTTCTTGCAGGTATCTATCCGGCAACGGGAAAAAATTTTATCACTGCCAGGATGTTGATAGATTTATCAGGTTCTCAGCAAGATTTTTTCAACGAATATCGAAAAATATTGTCAGCGAAATTGATAAGGCGATTTTACCATGCGGTATCGATGCTTAGTATTGTTTGAATGAAATTGATTTTCATCTGTTTAATTGATGAAATATAAATTGTTGGAATTTTATTGTTTGCAAATGTTTATCAGTGCTGTTTAATTTCAGTGTGCATTTGAGTATCACATTTTGAAATCAATTGATTCACCGGCAAATTCGGATTATCACTATCAATGTCAGATGATGGTTCGTGATGTTTTCAATTCGAAAACATTTGAAATTTCTTATAGTGAAAAAATGATGAGAGAAAACATAAAAGTAAGTGAATGAAGTAGTTGCAATGAATTTAAATTATAATTAAATAAATAATATTAAAGTTCGCTTGTTTTCATATTCTTGTAGTTGATGCCGGTGCATTGCATAGTAGCATCTGCGAATAGTTGGCCAGAGTTTGCCAAAGAATCGTTGGTTTTGCCGGATTCGATTGGTGAATATTTTGCAAAAATTTCCGAATATTTCAAACAGTGGAAACGAAGTCGAATTTTGCATTTGATACCAAATTTGGGTTCAGTACATTTGCAGATGCGTCTGAACGGACGTGAAATGCAGTACATAGTTGAGCCATGTTGCGCGTGCATCATCTTGCAGTTTGCTAATAATAGTAATAATTATCATAATCATTGCATCATCATCTATATAATCTTGTCAATGTTTGTTTGTTTGTTTGTTTGTTGATTTGAAGTGAATATTATTAATAATTGTAATTAATGATTTGTGAAAAATATTTTTCAGTTGAAATATCGATTGCTGAATTGTGCGAAAAATTGAAAGCGCCGTACAAGGAAATTGAACGCAGTTTGAATTTTTGGTTTCAAGCCGGTGTGTTGGGGTCGAAAAAAAATGCAAATTGGTATCTTCGTCCAAGTTCTAATTGGGTTTCTCAGGCTTGCATCGGCAGACGTCCTTGTGAAGAAATTGGAATTGAAGACGAATTCGCAATATCAGAAGAGGATGGAGAAGACGCCATCAATGAATACATCTTAAGTCTTGAAGTAAGTAACTATCTTTTCTTTTTTTGTATTGTATTGTATTGTATTGTAACATAAATTTGGCGAGGAAATTTAAAATTTCCCCATTACGTATACTATTGCATTTTAGCTTATTAAAACGAGGAAGTGTATGCTTTTTTGTATATTGAATTATTAGCTTATTAAATGAAATTGTTTTGCCTCTCTTTGTAGAAAAGGTTACTTTTCACTTTTCATGTAAATTGAATCAATAAACGCTCATTGAAAGCATTCGTTTCGATTAGTGGAAATTTAATTGCTTATCAGAATAATTTAATTAAAATTTTTTCTTTTGTTGTTGTTGTTGTTGTTGTTTTTAATTATTTCGAATTTGAAATTTTAGGAATATTGGCCGACAATGCGAGGTTGGTTTCAAAGATTTGAATCGCTCACTCCAGATCGGGCATATTTGATGTTGAAAATTTTGGTTCGCCAAAAAGAAATGCTCACGGTAGATATTGTGAAAAGATATTTTCAAATGAAATTAGAGCAGGGTGCTTTAATTAGCGATAACGACGCGTATAAAATCCGCCATTGAATCCTTTGCTCTGCTCGTTAAAGTATTCCTTTATTTATTATTTGTTTTTTTCTGCTTTTATTTTTCCACTACTAACTTTTAATTGTGTTTGTTTGTTTACTGATTTCTTGTATTTGTATTGCAGAAATAGCGATGGTTGGCAGTGTTTGCCGTTGAAATTTTTTGCATAAAGCAATTATAAACAATCGTTAATTTCATTTGTACATATTTTGTTTATTGCATTTCATGTATTTCAGTTGGTGAGAAACATTTTAAAAAAAGGCAAAATAAACAGTACAGATATCGAGTGAAGTGAAGAGATTCAGTTTAAATTAAGTTTATTTTAATAATAAAAGAAAATTGTTGTACTATACATTGATTAGAACAGTATTTATTTTTTTATTAATTTAGCCAGTGCTAATTGAATGTGAAGGAAGAAGATGTTTCAAAAGTTGAAGAACACATGATGTAATTTGTGAAAAGAAATTTATCAAATTGAAAATTATTATTATTATTATTATTATATAAGGATTAAAATGAAAAAAGAGAAAGTTTAATCAATTATTGTGAATTTCAGCGAAAAGATTTATTTTCAAGCTGTTATTGAATTAACCATTCATTCATTCAATGGTGAGATTTAACTGTAGCTGGTGGTCTTCGGTGAAAATGAAGACAGCTGCTTGAATATTTATTTATTTACCCTGATTAATGTGAACGAAGCTTCATCCGAGGATTTAATTTCTACTGTTAAAGTAGTGAAAATCAAAACTTATTTCTTAATCAATGTTCATGTGAAGTGATGAATGACAAGAAATCTGATACTGAAATTGCTTCGCTGTGCTCAGTGAATTTCACAATCGGCATACTTGTGGTCGTTATCAACACAATTCCATTTTCCATGTTGCTTGTGATGAAGAAGTTCAATTCTGAAATTAGTTTGGTTTTCGGTATGTAACTTTAATAATTTAGGTTCCTTAGACGTTTCATTCCTTAGGTATAAGTAAATAAATAAATATATATATATAATAAAATGAAATATCTGTCATTGTATTATTTAAATTTTGTTTTGAGTTTAATTTACTTTTCTTTAATGAAAATTATGCTTTTTGCTTTATTCAGTTTCAGTAACTATACAAATGATCGACGGTGTGCAGTTTTTGATTCGTGGTGTTCGATGCAATACAATCAGCAAGTGGTCCTACGTACCGTTGGTATTTATAGGGGAATGTTTGATGACAAACTTCGAAATTTATTTGCGCTTGTTTTACCATTTGGCTCGCGTTTGCACAATGACTCTTATCACAGTCAACTGCATTCTGCTCTTCTTGATGCCGAGAGTTCATCAAAAATTGGAAAAATGGAATTTTTTTCAAATTTTAATTTTAATATTGACCATCCTGAGCGTGCTTTATGCAACTGTAATTTGTTTGTACGTTTGGATGAATGGAAGTGGTGGTGGTGGTAAAATTCCTCAGTTTTGCTATTATGAGCAAGTTTTGCCCAGAAATTACCGACGCTTGGCGTTTGTGTTCAATTTTGTGCTGTACAATTTAGATGTGTTCTTTATTATTTTCATAATTTTGAAGCATCAATTTCAAAAACGGTTTTCTGATTCGAAAGAAAAACTATCCGAATCCAAGGAAAGAATAGCAATCGTCTGTCGACTGGCAGTTTTCATTGTAATTGAAGCTTCTCTGCGAATTTATCCGAAAACATTTTTCTCATTCATGCTCAAAGAGAGTACCAATTTGACAGTTCCAAACATCCTCTACTGGTCTAGCAATATTTTAGCTTCCATTTATTCCGTCATTTACTGTTTCATAAATCCATGTATCAAGCACTTCTTTAAAAAATTTTAAAGATATAAAAGAAACATTCTTTATTCCAATTTATGGCGAATTGAATTTCAAAAATTAACTTTAAATAAATAAAGTAAGTACAAATCGTCTAGTCTAATTGAAATCAAATCGAATTTGATAAAATAAAATAAAAACGAAGAAGAAAATGAAAATGCTTTTGATTATTAAAAGCTTTACTTCATTAAAATATTTTTAATAAAAAAAACATCATACGGTTCTATTTCATTCGATTCTACAGACAGTTTTTAATGAAAAATGTAAAAATTGAAAGTAAGAAAATAATAAGCTCAGCAACATGAATTTCTCAAGCATAATGACAAAATAAATTTTAAAGTAAATCAAATACAATTATTATATTAAATTAATAAAAATACTACTGAAAATGTATTTCAATATAAAGGCTGAAAATTAAAATATTCAATTAATTCCGCATAATAACAATAAATACTACGATTTATCATACACACGGACGATATGAAAGTAAACTGATCTTCTTTTCAACCTTCTTCTAACTAACTGGCAGCGTTGTTTTTTTTTTGCATTTTTCAGAACTTCAAAAGCAGATTTTTACTCATTTATAGTTTCTTTTATGCTAGCTGTTTCAATTTAATTATTGATTAGTGAACGTTATTTTTAAATTGATTGCTGATTTTTAATCTTAATTTCAACCTCAGCAACTTCATATTATTTCTAATAACACTAACAATAATGTCAATTATATTGAAATCTAAAACAATCTCTCTAATTTTCATTTTATTATTAATTTTAGATTATGAATAATTCATTTTACAACAAAGATATAATTACATGATTAGAATGTAACAATGAACGAATCTTAAAGTTTATTCATTAGAAGAGAACATGCTGATGATCAGCATAAATAGATAATCACCATACTTGTTTTTGTTGTTATTAATAAAAAAGGTAATTATATACATTTTTATAAAGAATCATTTCTTAACTTTTAATAATTGTACTTTTACGTGAATTTTTGATTCAATTCCAATTATTTGCAATTTATGAATGTGTAACGCCGGCACCTCGCTCGATTACACTTATTTGGTTATATAAATGATCAGTCAGGACCAGAAGATTATCATTGCTATTAATTGCTAACTTGATCTCATCAAAATACCGACTGTTTTTCTGAGAGATGAAAAGCAAGTGCGCTTATCTGGATCAGCATATTTTAGTGATGCAACACTTGACAAACTTGGGGTTCGTTTTACGAGGGTAACCCAAACTGAACTACTCCAAGTTAGAAGATGCACGGCAAGGGGAGGTGCATGTAACACATGAGCTACTGTCAATCAAACCGCATTTGGACAGCATGTGAACAGTGCCAAGCATGAAAGCGCCGCTAACTAGATAACGGTAGCCTTATGGCTCATGTGGCCTCTGAACACGTCACGACCGTATAAAAGCACGTCAAAAACACCATCTGAAGAAGTTATTACATGGACTTCGTTCGGGTTCTACATGTCTATTTGTGATATTAGAAGCGAGTTTGCTTTCGATTCTATGCAGCTAGTATATCTCGCATTATTGGGTCCTGTGTATGGATTTTAGATAAAGTAACATTACCACTGTTGGCATTTTGATTAGCCTGGCAAACGCTCGACTAAGCACCAAGCTGATGAAAAAGAATCTTGATCATTTGTAATGGCTGAATATTGTAGAGTTTCAAAAGTAAATGGATTTTTCTTAAACATTATGGTGAATCCATTTGTCCTGAATCCTTTTGAAAAATGGCTGCCGTTCCTGATGCGCATAGCAGCAATTCAAGTTTCCCATTTCAGTTTCTTTTTTTTATTTTTAGCAGTTCTCAAAAGCTGCGACACTTTTTATTTTAGCTTGCTGTATTGTTTTCTTGTTCAAGAAGAGAGAGTAAAGAAGTCTGGCAAATCTTTTTGTTCTTCCTCCTTTATATAAATATCAGAGACTGCCTAGCAATTTCCTCTTTTATAAAATAAAATAAAATTGCTTAAGTAGAAAAGTAATAATAATTCCACTCCTGTACAATTAAGAATTTTTGAAGCGTTAGCATTTATGATACCGTTTTTAAAGCTTTTGTATTTAAAACGGCCAATCTTAAAAAATTGCATATACAAATCAACATTGCTTTGTTGTTGAGTAATAAAATAAAAGACAACGTGAATAGCCTCTATTTAAAAATTTATATTAAAATCAGCAGGAAACCTAAACGTAGAGAACAGAATTTCTGAAATAATAATTGCCGAAAGTGAAAAACTATCTTATTGACGTAAAATTAAATATATGCAAGAAAAATAAATTGATATAATTAAATATTATTAACTTTTAATGCATAAATGAAATATTAAATGAAAATAATCATAAAAATAAAAGGATAAAAGTTACTTTTAAGGCACAAAACAATATTCTTACTGCATAAGTTTGGAAAATATTAGCCGTGTAGAGACGAGCATCATACACCAACATGGTAATAGACTAGATGAAGCAATAATAAGCAACAAACTTGCTGGCGGAATTGCATGCGTTATTCCAAATTTTAATTTTCCCCATATTTCAATGATTCAAGACTTCATTTGAATTCAAAAGATTTTAGTTGATATGACTAACAACAAGATAACAAGATTTTAATATTTTCAATAATTTATGGCTGCAGGTTTGTTAATGTATTCCTCTTGGAATTCTTATTTACGCTGCTCAGCTAAAAAGTATTTTTCTGCTAAAACTATGAAAAACAAGAATATTATAAAAAAGCAACAAATAAGAATATTATAAAGCAAAAAATAAAAAGAATAATATGAACAAAAAACAAAAAAAAGTTTGAACACTTTTAACTAATCCATGTGCAAAGTTAACAAATAAAATAATAAATTAAATGGTGAAATGGCTTGAATTAATGAGGTGAGGTATGCATTGAAGATTGTCATTTACTTTGCTTTATTAAAGCACGGATAATTCAGTCGACGAAGAAAGAAATATCCCTAGATGATTTATAGCTATAAAGTTCTTTTGGTTCGTTAACTGAATGGTAACTTCCAGATAATTTTATAGTATCTTGTTTTTATTTATGCCCTTAATACTTTTTTAAATTTTATTTCAAATAATTTGTGTTTAAGATGACAAATATGACTGTATATCCAGGCTCATTTTTGTTAGATGATCTAAAGCCATTGGATATGCATCCTGTTCTCAGTACAGTATTTGTATTAATTGGTATTATATCACTTATTTGTCATGGTTTTGTATTTTGCCTTCTCTGTGCTAAACGAAACTTTGACTATGAGCAGAGTATGATTTTCGGTACGTCTTTAATTCAGAAACCTTAACTTTAATTTATCTTTAACTGAATTGAAACAATTTCTTTTAATCAGAGCTTTCATGCTATCAAAAGCGAATCATTATGTCATATTTAAATGTAGCATTTCAAATGTTTATTTAAAAAATCAACGAAATGTTAGACTGTTCAACAAAGTGACATATAATGTAAAGACATTCACTGATAAATTCATTGAGAATTGTGCATATTTTGATAATATAATATTTTAAAAATCAGATTGAATAATAACAAAAAAATACAGTTTCAAAGAAACAGAAATAATATTAAATGTAGAAATATTGTGCATGACGTAATTTGATTGAGTAGCAAAATGCAAAACATTTGCATAATAACATTCCTTAAAAATATTTTATTATCAGAGTAATTTGATTTGAAAGCGTACATGTTTAATTATTTTTAGGAAAATTCAGTGAAATTTTACGTCCAGTTCAAAACAAATAATTTTCTTTAGGCTATTTAGTAAATCAGATTTTGGATGCAATACGCTTTACAATTCGAGGGCTTCGCTACAAAGTTATGAACAATTGGGTTTACATTCCACTTGTTCCCGTTACTGAATGCCTCTCAACTAATTTTGAATTACCTCTTGTAGGTTTCAATCACTTTAGCAAAGCTTGCATAACAACAGTCCTAACATTCTCTTGCCTTGTTATGCTGTTTAAACAAACATTGTTGCAATTGCAACATTTTATGAAATGGATTATTGTTTCTTTGTATATTTTTTGCACTTTAACAACTACAGGAATATTAATTTATATAGTTCTAACCAAAGGAGACGATAAAATGATGCAGATTTGTCCTCATCCTGAATTATTTCCGCAATCTTATCGAATCTTGAGAAGATACTTCAATTCTGTATTTTACAGTGTAGATATTGTAGTTATTGTTTTCATAATTCTATACAGCAACATGCATCGAAAAGCAGTGCAAATAGAAGAAAGAATTCAGTACAAAGAAAGAATTCATGCCATATATCGAATTATTATTTTTGCTATAACGGACATTTTGTTTCATCCGAAATTTGTATTCATTTATATTCCAACGATTAGTCTTTCTCACGATGTAATCTATGTATTGCTTTTAATCGACAGTCTATGTTCATCATTTTATATAATTATTTACTGCTTTTTGAATTCACAAATCAAAGCATTTATGAAAGAATTATGGTATGTAAGTTAAAATCTAATGTATCCACTTTGTTATGTAACTATGCAGAAAATATATGTTCCTATAAAATAAATTTGGAAACTAAAAATTTTTTTCGACCTAATGAGCAATAAAAATGGTTGCTTTAGCAACAGAAATCGATTTTCAACATTTTAGATTCATTAATATTACGCTGCTTCGATTACTGCTTGTTTTATTATCTTTTCATGCTTCAATTTGTACCATTTTTACTCAATTCGCACATTACATGTTTTCTTTTTTTACTGCAATGTGCTATAGAACAATAGCATTCATTCATATATCAAAATTACATTCATAGTTATAAAAACATCTATAATTAATTTATCAAAACATATATTATAAATATAATGCAAAATTACAATCCTGATTAATATTACAAAACTTTAAAAATCATCATATTTTTACAAAAACATTATTACTGAACAATAAAAAAAATATGGACTTTTCAAATTTATAATTATTGAAATGTGCAATACGTATTAATTTCAAATTAATACTTTTAGAGAGAAATTAATTACAGTCGAGTTCATTCTTGATTATATTTAATCTTACTGTTTTGGTATCGTAAGAGGCGCTTCTACAAGTGTGCGTGAAGCATTAATTTGAAAAAGGACAATTTCGAAGCGTGCACATTTAAGTGTGAAGCAATTCTAGAATGGAATCGGTCAAAATTATTGTGGTTGGCGAATCCGGCTGTGGGAAAACAAGTTTCGTGCGTGCATTATTGGGTGAAGCAGCTTAAATCTATTTGAAAATATTTTTTATTTATTGTGTGATTTATTGAGAATATTTTAAAATTATTTAATCGACTTTTCTTTACTCTGTGGAAAAAATATTGTTATATTGTCAGTTTTGTTTCTTGTAAAAATGATAATTGCAAATTATGAAGAAGTACTTACTTCGTTTTCATGTTGCAGGTTGTCCAACTGCCGAGCCACCTGCAACTCTGGGTTGCAGTGTAGATGTGACATTGTATCAATATGCTCCCAGTATTGAGAAGCAGTTGTTCTTTATTGAACTTTGGGATATTTCTGGCGCTTCGTGTTATGAAGATATTCGAAAGATGTTTTACTGTGTAAATTAAATGCTCTTTTTCAGCAGTGCATCTGTGTTTGTGTATTGTTGATAATTAATTAGCATTTTCTGTCAGATCCAGAATTTTTAAAATTAAATTTCAGAATATAAATTCAGAATTCAAATGTTTGCAAGGGAATGTTTTGTGTACTGAAAAAATATTCTTTTTTTTCATTTTCAGAATGTTGATGGCATTATTTTCGTTTACAGTTTGGTTGACGGTAAATCTTCCGAAAGGGCAGTGAATTGGATAGTCGAGGTGTTGACGAAATGTGAAAAAGTCTCCAAACAGCCGATGTTGTTTGACCGTGAAGAGTACGTCACAGAGGAGAAGCCGCTGCTTGTGATTGGCACGAATTTTGATCGGAAAGAGGATGTGCCTCAAAATCAAATTTGTAAACGGTCTGTTGCTGCAAATTTCAACTTTTACTTTGACAGCGAATCTGAAATTGTATTCTTGAACTGTCGGTTGCGCATCATGCCTAGATCAACACCCGAAAATCAGATACACCGATTTTTTGATCGCGTTATTCAAAAGAAGTTTCGCTTGCAACGGCTTTTCCTTTACTCACCGATTGTGGGCACACCATCAACGTCTAAATCTCTTCTGAAAAAGTACCATCCACCTGCTACAATCACTTTTCGACGATAGGCAATACAAATGTCGTATTCTTTTATTACTTTTTTTTGTTTTTGAATAACAATAATCTTTTCCATTTTTATACATCGTACAAGACGTGCGTGTAAATCATTTATTAATCTGCTTCAGAAACATCGAACAATCATTCATCATCAGTAAAATAAGGCAAAACATCTATCTTGTCATGTATAGTTATTTATTTCAACAAAACCTAAATTCGAAACCATAATTTAAAAAAAACTGTTGACAAAAGCACGAACATACATATTCGTAAACAAGCAAAACACTATTGACATCCATTCATTCTGCTCCAATCAATAATACGTCAGCACCGCAGAAACGTCAATGATAATGGCAAAAAAATATATAGAACGGCCAATGCTAAGACACGTTACCTGTACAAAACAAACATCTTTTTTACTTACAGTAATATGAGCATCAATTCGAGTAAATAATATCGTAGGTAATTGTCAGAAATTCACTTAAATTATTAATCAACGCATACTATTGAACGCTCAAAGACTCTAGTCTGTTTCATCATGTTTTTTCTTTACATACTACGTGATTTTTAAACACACAATTTACTAAAAATTGTTGCTTACCTAATAAAATCAATGTAAAAAAAATCCTGCAAATTGGTGAACACGTCGAGCAAATGATGAGCAATCAATGATGATGATGATGATGAAAGGGCCTAAAAAATTTTCATCTAAAACACAAATGGTACAAAACTGCTTAGCAGTACGTACGCAATCAAATATTTTGTTTGTCAAATAAAATAAAATGCAAAACCAAAATAAAAGCTTCATATTTCTCCATCAAAACGTCAATGAATGACAAATACTAGACATTTTCCAATGGGCAAACTAATATATGATCCATGGTCGTTCATTATCCACGGTTTCAAAATTCACGCTTTTCTCCCTCCCTAGCTATGCCAGCTGCGCAATTTATAATGCATCTGATATACACGCAAAACACTAATAATATTTTAAAAAATTACGTTTAATTTTTAAGAAAATTAATAAATATATATATATATCTACACACATAAACATAAGTAAACAAAGCAGAAAAAATAAAAATAAAATAATCAATCAATAAAATTTTACAGACACATCAAACTGCAAAATAAAGCCATTTAACAACAATTTTCGAAATGGAAAAACTGCATTCAGCTTGCCTCTTGCTTGCTGCACTTACCTTCTTCTTCGTCTGCTTCACAAATAAACAAAAAAGAAATAACTTCAACATTACTACTGTTGGCTATTGAAAGAAAAACTCCGTTTTTTTTTTCGTAACTTCAACTTTTCAAAAGAGAAGATTAGCACAGTGCCGACAGTTGACAGTTGAATTTTCGACGGGCAATTTCAACTTTTTTAAAAATGCAATACAACTTTCTTCTGAAGAAAATCCAAGCACTGATGTCAAATGACAAATCTGAAGATACGGTCTGAAGCTAAACAAAGCAAAAGCATGAAAATTGACAATGAAACAATGTCGACTGACAATGATGACAAAGTCTTACGCTTTTAACATTTTCTTCAAGGCCAACTTGCGTTCGCGTGCCACAACAAATTCGACTACATACGAACACATTTTTGGTGGATTTGATAAATATAATTTAAATAAAGCATGATAATTTTCGTCTAACCAAGCTTCAAAAAATTTACACGCAAATTGAACGCACTCGTCCAATTTTTGTCTTTTCGTAAGGCTTGAATATACCCTTGAAACCTCTGAAATAGAATATAACAATAAATAAAACAACAACAACAACAACAACAATAATACTAATAATAATAAAACAAAAAAACAACATACCAAATTTGCTTTCAGTAAAAATAAAAAACAACATTCGATATGCTAAAAATTCTAATTCATTTGGAGATCCAGAATTTTGCAAGTATAACTCCTTCAACTGACTTTGACACTGATTAAACTCTTCTTTGTCACCCTAAAAAATTTCATCAAAAACACGTCAACTAAAAGTCAATTTTATGACAATTTACCTTCTCCAGTGCTATTCTTGCATGAGTTTCATACACTTCAATACTAAATTCATTTTTAATATTTTGCACCTGAAATTTAAAAAAAAATTCAAGCATTTGGTTATAACTAATAAAATTTATCATTGTGCTACTGTTAAATCTTGTCGTATAGATTTCAGCTGATCACACGCATTGTGGTAATTTAAATCTTTCGCCCATCTTTTCTTCACCAAATGCAGTGCTTGGCGTAAAACTGACTCCGGTCTTACTTGAGACGGATCTGGTGCCTTCAAATAAAAAAGACATATAATTTATAAAGGTTAAAATATAAAAATTAAATAAAAACTTACGGAAGTAAGACGTAAATATGATTTTTCCACCGTAGTTGAAGTGCCTACCACTATTGATGGATTTTCAGAATCCTTCAACTGATGCGGTTACAAAATTAAACAGAATATAAAAATTGAAAATTAAATGATACAACCTCTGCTTTTGCATGCGTCAAATTTTTAAACTGAGATTTCTTCGTCAAACGAGAAACACCAGCACCCGGAGACTGTAAATGTGTAGCGAAACGAAGAGCGCGCCGACGTTTTATTTCCTCTTCTTCAGCTGAATTAGCAGAAATCTTAACGTCGTGCAGCTTATCGCTCAGTTTTCCAGCATCCAATTTATGTATCCTTTTCCAGTCTTTCATATTTTTATCCGAAGCAACTGTACCTTTACTTCTTCAAAAGAAAAAACAAACAATAACAGGTCACCTTCACAAGCATACTGTAATATGGAATAAATAATGCAAGAACAATTTACTGTTTCGAAGAAAAAAAAATTGTCCACTCACTCTTTTTTGGATTTTCTTCTCAGAGGTGACTTTTCAAACTTACGTTGATTTGTCAGCTGCGAAGAATCCCGGCTATCAGTGCTTGAAGACCGGGAACGACTTCTGCGCCGGTGCTTTCCTTCTCGTGAGTGGTCCGACGAAGAATTGACCCGTCTCCTGGATCGCTTGTATGGAGGCGAATGAGATCTATAAAATGCTGGTGAAGCGCGTCCACTTTTCCTCCTCGCCTTTATACGATCCTCTTTTGAAACAGGCGAACGCGAACGACTTCTTAACAGTTTTTAGTTATGAACAACAACAACAACAACAAGCCAAACTGCAAAACAAACAAAAGCGTACCTGCTGCGACTAACCGTCCTAAATACATTGCGTCCACCACCAGGAACTTTCGTAGAAGCTAATGCGGAAATGTTTTTCCGCAATTCTGCAGCAGGCGTCCACGCACCAGCAGGCAGCTGATTAATGTCGATCCTTGAAAACAATTGCATTTATTAAAGGCAAAAAAAATCCTACACTGAGTAATGAATGCTATGTACTCGGGCAAAGGTTCATTTTCCCAATCAATTTTCCATGCTTGACCATTTGCTAATAAAGGTAATATTTTACGCTTCAGAGCTTGTTCAATTTTATCCTTATCTTCACTACTGTTCGCCTTCAAGTATGCCCGTTCGATGTAAGCTCTTAAAAATAAAATAAACAATAAATGCCAATGTGATAAATCAAAAACCAAACATAACATAACATAACACTTCACTATTACCTTATGCCTGAAGGCATCTTGGAATCTTCATTACCTTCACTTTTGGTGATCACTGGACGAGGCTGCGCAGGCGTTTTGTTCGTCATCTCTGTTTTAACAGCAAAATTATCCTGAAATTTCTGGTCGGGTTTCGGTAAAAATTTATTAACCGGTTGCTTCACTGATAAAGAATACGCCGCTTGTGGTTTCTCAATCATTGTCAAACTCATTGGAAGTTTATGCTCTTTCTGAATACCAACTCCTACTCCGTTTACCGGCGGTGTATGACTAATATTACTGGAAGAAAAAACCTGTGGCTGAGCCGGCACTGGTGGTCTTGCGCCAGGCTTCACCGCACCTCGTATCCCAAAGGAAACCTTCATACCCATTCCTTCTACGTTAAAATTGGGAACTACACTTGTCTGAGCAGTAGTACAAACAGGTATTGAAGAAGAAACCGGGACAGCAGAACTCGCAACTGAATCACTGCCACCACATACAGCATTAACTTTTGAATCAATTAAGTTAATTTTAGACGAATTATCATACGTGTACAAATTTCGATAATACGTTGGTACAGTAGTTGTAGTAGTAGCAACAGTAGTAGTAGTAGTGGTGGTGGTGGTGGTAGCAGTGGTTGTTTTTGCATGTAAATTAACCCGAGGAACAGCATTTGCAGGCTGACGAATCAAACCTCTGCCTGCAGATTGATAAACATATTGAGGAGAATAACCATAAGGCTGTCGCCTAAAACATTAAAAACCATAAATCTACCCATATATCTATAACGTTCCAATTACTATCAGTTACCAATAAAGAAGGAAAACATTAACAAATACAGTAAAATCATAAAAATAAATAGTGTGACAAAAAGAAAATTTACGCGATGATATAATACTATAATAATTTCCGTTAAAGTCATTGAATTAACTGCAGTTAGTTAAAAGTGAAATTAAAATGCATAAAAAGTATACATTACGCACATCCACGGATAGCCGTAAACATTTCTAGGCTGATAAGCATAAGTTTGTTGTACACAACTGTACGTTGGAGTCGGTGGTTGAACACTGGACGTCCCCGCCCTTGATGTACTTATACGCTGGAGAGCTTCCTGAGCTTTTCGCCAAGCATCTGAATTGTCAAACGCAGATTGTTTACCATTATTTGAATTTGAAACATTATTTTGGTCGTATTGTGAAGAAGCCAAGCTAGATGGAATTGGAATATCATCCAATCTAAATTCCATCTCTTAAACTAAGCCAACACACATCAGCAAGTTGATAGAAACAACATTCTTACTGTGATCAAACATGATTATCTATTTTACTTTACCGTAATATTACCGTATGTCATATTGACTTACTAAAATTTAAATAAGTAATATTATACACATTCGAATAATGCATATTTACACAATATGTATTAAATTATAATTATTTATAGTCAATAGAAAAATTGCCATTGTTGTTTATTTAATTTCGTTCCCTAGTAAAATTCTTTACAATTCTCATTGGTTGTTTTTCGCTTTTGTTTTTTGGGTGTGGAATTTCATTGTAGAAAGCAACTGCGTCAGTGTAATTTGCAAAATAACTCCAAATTTACTTAAGCAATCCAACTTTGAAAGGCCGCTATAAAAAAATATTACAACATGAACGATATATTAACTCCAATTTGATCTTTTGACCTCAGGCTGGAACAGTTTTTGGCAGTTCGGATAAAATAGAATTCAAAAAACTGCGAATAAGAACACAGAAATTTTTAATTCTTGCTCGAAGTGTGCTGGAAAAATCGATTTACAGAAAAATAATTTTCAGCCAATAGACATTGCGAGAAAAGTAGCCAATCAGAATTTTCGAATGGAATTTTCGACCAGCAGCTGTATAAATTTCAATTTTTTTAATTTGCATATAACTTTTGCTTTATAAAATTTGTCTTAAATTTTTTTTTCTAGCAGACAAAGTAAATCGATCATCATAACTTACTTCATCAGCATCATCATGTGATGGAATAAATAAATGTTCGGTTAAATAATATCTTTAAATAGTTTTTTTTGAATTTAATTAATAAAATTGGATTAAATTTCATACAAAAAAAGTTCATATATGTATATATTATTTTTCAAAAATAAATACATTTTTGAATTTTGCCTGTGAAATTTTAAAATTGAAAGTGATGCGCAAGTCTGCATTTTTAAAGATTAAACTAATAGAATAACGCCAAGGCGGCAATTGTTTCTTTGGTCAGTATTGGGTTTAAACGGTTACTGTCGACGGTCGGTTTCTGCTCTTACGGCTTCCATTCATCATGATACACAATGGGCAATATTCATCTGGTCGCTTCGCATCAAGTTCATTGACGAGACCAAATTTTCCGCAACAGCTAACAATGATTCGGTAAATAATATTCATCTTTCTTTGTTTCATTTATCAAACAATGATCAACATTATTGTTATGATTATGATTATTAATAGGAATCCGTTTCCAAATGTCTCTATTCTCGGCCAGAATAATGTTAGATATGTTGCTGTGAACAAACCAACTTTTTGCCATGTTAACACCAATAGCAGCAGTCTTCTTAGAAACAATGGGAATTATAATTCTTTTAGAAAGGGAAATTTATATTGTCAAAATGCAATTGGTGAAGTTTTACTTTCAAATACGTACCGTCGTGGAACGAGAAGGTGAGTATGAAAATTCTTCTGTTCAGAATTGTTTCTCAATTTCTTCCACATAATTCAGTGAAATTAACAATCTGATGCGAATTCGTCCATATAGTAATCGACTAGTTGGCATTTCACCCAGAGTTCCTTTGTAAGTGCGACATTTGTACGTTCATTTATGCTTATGCTAATTTGTAATGCGTTGTGAACATTGAAAATTTCAGAACAATAAAATGCAACAATGCTCACAATTTGGCTCCAAATCTTTATTCAATCAGGGAAGCAGACCATCCGTAAGCGTTTTCTTCTTTCAAATAAATTTTACACAATTCAAAATTTAGATTTGAAAAGTCGACAACTTTCACGTCCAATAATTATCCAATCAAACGACCACCTCAACTTCTTGATGCAAGTCAACAAACAACTCCACCTCCACCAACATTGTATGCTATTCATTTTCTCTTTTTTATTTAAGCTTAACGGATTTTCTACATCTCTAAACAATTGTTCAATTTATTTCAAAAATATACTACGACAGAGTTGCTAGAAATAGTAAAAGTAACTGCGTAATAAATGCAAGAATGCAACGGTTGCTATCCCAAACAGTTGAACAACTTTCCTACAATGAAGCAATATTATTTTTCTGTTTTTTTACCCTAAACATTTATTTCAATATTGCTGAGAGAAAAAATTTTTTTAAAGAATAAATCAAATTCTGAACTATAAAATTAAATTTATAAGGATATAAGAACATAAATTTGTACGCAATGTTGTCAATATTGAACACTGAGAATGTGAAACCGTATTACTTTTCGAATAATTTTAATATATATGTATTATTTTTAAGAAATGAAAACCAACTTTCACCCACAACAGAATCCGCATCCACTTCTTCCAGCGATGACGACGAAAATGAGACAAACAATTCGTAAATATAGAATTTCTTTTTATAAGAAAAAAAATTAAATTTCTTTTTTGTTCATTCGTTTTGAATATAATTAATTCAATTTTTGATTCTTATCGCGTTTTTTGATATTTCAAATGTTCACAGCAAAATGAAAAAACCACGTAAGAGTATGAGAGGTTGCAATATCGTCAGCGAGTTGATCTACTTTCACTTTGCAAAGTAAGTATGAATTTCCCACGTATAATTTCAAAATGTTATGCAAAGTTGTATTCGCTTTTCACAGAAATGATTTACCAGAACAACTAAGGTCAGCGTTGCCAAAAATTTCTGATTATCACGTGGTGAAATACAGAATTCACGACGAACATTCTTTCGATGCCAAGATACGACTGAAAGCGAACACGCCAATTTCGCTGAAAGAATGGCTGACAGAATTTCAATTGTACAATTCAAAAGAAAAACGTCCGAATTGAAAGATATATCATGTTCTTCTCTTTCAGGCTCACAGATACCATATATCATTCACAACGAGTTTACAAAAATACTGAACGATACGCGTACAGTGAACGATTCGTATGCCAGATGAACAGAATTTATCGCAATAAAAGAGCTAATAAAGGAAAATTTCTGCGAACAAATTGCAAAGCTGTAATAGATGTAATGCTTCCATCAGACAACAATCATGATATGCACAGAAAAATTGGTAACAATTACTCTTTTTCATTTTTTGTCTTAAATTATAATATATATATATAGGCATGATAAGTGAAGTGGACATACATTTCGTGCACAATCATAACGAAGTACCTGCGACTGCACCTATACATGTGGTAAACGACAAACATTTGAAATTTAATTTTTGTCATTTCAAATTCACATCTATAACAATGTTCCAATTTTAGGTTAAAAATGAATTTTTCACTTATTATGGAAAAATGATTTCTCCGACAAAAGCGAAAAAAAAGTTTTGCCAAAATCACAAAACAGAAATCAAAGAGTACAAGTTGACTGCGCCACGGTTGCAAACAATTCGATGCTGGTATCGCAATTGGAATCAGCAGTTCAACACAACAACAGAAATTATTGAAAAGCACAAAAACCAATCTAAAAATTAACAAATCTTACTGATCAAAGTTTGTTATTTTCTAAAATTCTTTCCCAATGTTCTCAAATTCAAACAATTTATTGCTCATTTAGTGACAGATCAAAAAAATCAATTCACATTATTTTCCATTGAGTATAAAATAACTGAAATTAATATACTGTTTCATCGATGAATGCTAAATGATATGTGAAAAGAAAACTTACACATGAAGCAATTTTATGGGTGAGCTTGAATTTAAAAGTTTGCCCTTCCACGTCGACCACGCAATGATCGGCGAGTGACAACTTGACCCCTACGCACTGCACCTCTGAAAGCTACTTGCGGGATTTTCTGCTTAACGTCTTGGGATGCGGCAGGAGAAGCGGGGTCTGTCCAGACAATAGGCTGCCTGGAAATTGTTCGATTCGGCTTGTCTGTGGGCTGTATCTGCGGATCGGCAGTACCGGACACTGCTGGTTCGCTGGCTTCACTGCTGCCTAGCTGCACATTCAAAGATGGGGATTTTTCATTTGTTACAGAACTGTCACTATTGTCTTTTGTACTTTCCATTGCTGAAACAAACGATATACACTGCTATGCACAAACTGTGTATATATATATATAACATACATATATTAGCACTGGAGCTGTTTTCGACCGACTGTAAATCGTCAATTTGACTGATTGTACTTTGTGGTTCTTCTGCTATGTCGTCAGCAGACTGTTCCACCAGTGGTTGGATAATTTCTTCGAAACTGGATCCAACTGCTTGGCACTGAGTCATCATCGCGTTCAGTTGTGCTCGTTTCACCGCCGGCTGAAATTCGTCGTCGGCAGTTGTGGTAACCAGTGATGACGGAGAACACGGTGAGCCAATACCGTGCGTTGGAACAGTTCCGGCACCGTCTGCGCCGTTGTCCACCGTCGACGACGAAACCGACGTGGAAGAGGTGCTGCTTGTGTTAGTTCCGACGGAAATTTCGGCTCGACAAGTCGCCAAGAGCTGGGTGTGGCTGTTGGCGGGTGAGCGCTGCTGTTCGACGTCAGCTTGTTCAGTTGGATCAGAGATGGCGTGGTCGGTGCGCGGATCCAACGGTCGGATGCTGGCGACCGTGGGCGGCGGCTTGGGCGTCACCACCTGCCTGACCGTGGGCAAAGCGCAGACCAGCTGTACCGGCGCCGCGCGTCCAACGGCCAACGGTCCGGCTGAAGTTGGCACTGTCGGGATTTCTGCAGAACTTCTGTCCGTCGGAGTCGACGCCGGTACCGATTCACTTCCATGCCGATGCAACATGCGTTCGCGCAATTTTGTCAACGCCACAGCCAACTGCTGCACAGTCGTCTGCCCAGTGGACGAGACGTCGGAATCGTTCACGCCCATGTGGCAAAGCATTACATGGACCTCACGACCGGCTTGTTCCAAAGCTTGGCTCGTCTGTTCAATCTCGATCTCTTTCGCCGACAGTTGCTGCTTCAATCTCAACGCTGTCTGCTGCAACTTTCTCACATTAGCTGGCAAATCCGTGTTCTCTTGCTCTTTGTCCTGCCGTTGCTGTTCTTGTTCCTGTTGCTGTTGTTCTTGCTGTTCCTGTTGCTTCTCTTGTTCCATTATTTCGTTTCTACGCTTAAATTCTGCACGCAAGTTGATCAATTCGGCTTCCAATTGTTGGCAACGTAATTTTGACTCTTCAACCGCATCGAGCTGTTTGCAGAGTTCCTCGTTACGACGCTTCGTATTCAACAGCTTCTCTGACATCTCCCGGATAAAACGTCTGGTGACTTCGTGCTGCGAGGCCAGCTTTTCCGCCTCTTGCCGCCACTGGTTCTCCTGAATCGCGTCCTTCATTTCCCGTTTCAGGCCGTACTCGCGCAACCGGAGACGATCTCGTTCCAACAGAGCTTTCCTCAGGGCGCCGGTTAGCTCGGTCAACGAGGCCGCGCTCGCGTTGACGCGGCTCACTTCCATCCGATCGCGCAGCGCATCCGCTTCAGCCAACAACCGTAGACGACTGTGCGCTGCCCGGCATTCTGCCTTCAGACGCCGCACCCGTGAACGCAGACGCCGCGCCTTTTCATCCTTCCACATCCCTCTGCGCACATCCTTCGCCCAACGTCGACGAATATCCATCAACTCGCTCATCATCCGTTTCTCACGCCACTGCACCGCACCCGCAATCGCCTCGGCACCCAGTCGTCTGGCCCTTTCCAATCCGGCTTGCACCTCGACTGGCGGCATTGTCCGACGTTCCATCTGCTGAGCATCTACATCTGCATGTTGCTGTTTTTCAAGAACTGATGATTTTCGCAACTGTTCCAACTCAACAGTCAACAGTTGAACCTGTTGGCGTAGTGCCTGGACGGTCGAATTCGACTCGTCCTCGAACTCGACCACACATGCAGAGGCTTTGTCCAGCTGACTGCGCACATTGGCAACGGCGACCAAGTCGTGCACTTGGGCTTGGCTTCGTTGTAGATCGTCGCGGAGGCGTCGGATCACGGTACCCAATTTCGCGTTGATCTCCTTTTCCAATTTCAGCTGCTGACTTTGGTCCTCAAGGCTTCGTTTCACCTCACCACACTGCACCTCTACCGCCAAATTGACAGCCTCTTTCCGTTCCTTATATGCCAATCGAAGCATGTTCATCAAACGATGATTCTGCTTAATCAATTCTTCTACACTGCTGCAAAAAAACGCGATGCATATATATATATATATATATATAAGAACTAAACAAATTTATTACGAATATGGTTCAAAATCAATTTCTTCAGTTGAGCGGCTGTTTCTGGCATCTTCTTTCAAAAAATTAGAAACCTGAAAGAAAACTGACAAAATCTTTCATCCATCGCATTGAACGGAAACGTAATTTTATTTACCACAATTTTAAGATCAGTATTTTCTTGAATACAGTCTTCCAGTTTTGCTTTAGTGCTGTTTAATTCCATAATCTTCACGTCGTATTCGTAGGGCAAATTTGCCAGCTCATGTTTCAGCTGTTCCACAAGTGCAGAAGATCGCGCATATGCTAATTTCATCTCCTCTAAACGATTCGTCTGCCTTTCAATTTTCGGCTGCCATTCAGCTGCTAACTTAAAAATTGTTCCAATTAATTTGCACGAATTGAACAAACAAAACAAAACAAAATGCAACAGAACAATATAAAATAATGCAAAAATAACAATATGAAAAGTTACCTCGAGTAAATTTTTCAGTTGATTTTCCAAAAATCTCACTTTAACTGAAACTTCCTTTTTTTCAGCTGCTAATTGAAGATATTTTTCAAAAAATTGACTAAGTGAAACATAAGGATCAAGTGAGGAAATCAACCCTGAAACGTTTGGCACCAACTCGATTATCTGTTCGTTGGTCAATGAAACTGAAACATCACGTTTTGTAAGAATGAATCAACCACTCCAAAATCTGCTCTCCTACCTCTGGTTTTCGCTTCAACTTCACTTAACAAACTTGCATTTTCCATTTTCAGTCTTTCTATAAGTCTCTCTACAAGTGTAATAATCATTATTTTTCATATAAATTATATAAAACAATACCATAACTAAAATGCAACGTACAACAAATTATAATCAAACATTTCAAATTCAAATTACTCTACTCAATCTGTCTAATGATCTGAATAATTGAATAAGCATAAAAAGAAATTCGAATTTAAATGTTATAATAATTCACTGTAACATCTGAAAATTACAACACAAACAAAAAAGCAACAACTTTGCTTACCTTTTTTCTTAATTTCGCCAGAATGCCGCAAAACCAGCTGCTCAAAATAATTATTAGTATTACACATCTCTAAATATTTAAATAAATCAACAAGTGTATATACATATTTATACAACAAAATAAAAAATATATCACTTTCTTTGATGAGTTCATCCACTTTTGCTTTTTCTTCACGCATAACTGAAACACAGCAGCTCATTTCATTCAAAACGACCACTAAGGAAAGAATATCTTCCTTGAGTGAGCTGATTGCGGGCTTCAAAAATTAATTATCCAGTTAAAATTTTACATTACATGCATAATGCAAAATTTTACCTGAATCAGTTTAGCAATTTGTTGACTGTATTCTCGTTTAATTGCGCACCTCAACTCTTTTTCATCTTGCTATTTATGAAAAAGAAAAGTACACTACCAAGAACACATCAAGTACATTAAAAATTTACTTACAACCTGACAGGAACTGCTTTTTTCAAGTTGAGCCCGAAGCTCAGCTGTTTCTTGTCTCTGAGCTGACTGCAAAGACTGCAAACTTTCCACTTGAAGTTCTTTCAGTTGAAGTTCTTCTTTCAAAGCTTCAATCTCTTCTTTCTTCAAAATAAAAAAAAATACAATAAAAACATACAAGCAAACTTTTTTCAAAAATTACCAAAGATTTTGTCGTCTCATAATGCTTCCCTTCCATACTAGCCAGTTCTTTTTTCAAATGACGAACCTGTTCAGAGGACCATTCCATCTTTTCCATAGCATATTTTTCGGAAACCTGAAAAATTATTTCATTTTTTTATAATTTCAAAAACTTAAAAAGCAAACATTAAAACAAACCATAGCAGTAGTTTCTTTCAACTTTAATTCCAAAATTCCAGATTTCAATGCATCATTGCTTTGTGCAAGCTCATGACGTTCTTTCTCAACTTCGCTGAGTTTTTCTGTGCACAAAATTAATTACTAATAATTTTTCACATGTTTACTATGATTTGCAAGTGTTTTTTTATTCAAGCAAGCTCAGTAAAATATTAATATCATGCATTAAAAAAACTCCTGCACTGTGTGCAATGCACAAGTTGAGAAATTACTGAAAATTTCAGTTTGAAGAAGAAAGATTAAACTGAAGCTATTACCAAGCAGACGCTGCATTTCGTCCTCTTTTTCCAATTCCATTTCTTACTCTAAACTTCAAAAAGTGAAAACAACTTTCGAGAATATATGTTACATGAAAAATATACAGTATTAAAATAAAAAAGTACATATCATTATGCATACTGTAATTTAGAGTGCAATTAAATAAATGTATTGAAATTACGTGTTAAGTTTAAAGCCAATATTTTATACTACCATTTTGTTATCTTAAAGTATATAAATTTATTTCACAGGCATCGAATTACTTTGTAACTACATTGGAAAGTTGCTATTCGATGGCAACACTCATGAATCAAAACGATTAATTTGCATTGTTTTAGGACAATACAGCATATAAAAAGTTTGTATTTTTCATCAGACATTCATTTTTATATTTTTTCTTAGATATATATATATATCGAGTATTCTTTAAAAAGTACAAGTAATTCTAAGTTGGAGACTGACTGATGATCATCTAATCTGTGCCATTTCATGAATTCATGTAAATTACTATAACTTTTGATTTATATAATTCAAGAGCATTAAATGTAATTTTTGTTCTTATAAACTGTCTGTTTTTCTTTTTAACAATAATATAAAACCAGTTACTTTCTTTTTAACAATTTACAATAAATTTTCAGAATTCGATATAGCACATTTCACAAACAACTACTTGAACAAAATGAATTTGCAACTGCGTGCTGTTTCAAAAAATTTCCATTGCCAAAAATTACGAAAAACAATTTCTATTTGATCAACATTATTTTCAAAAACATCGGAGTAACCATCACAAAAAAACTTAGTTGCACATTTTAAAAAGCAAAAATCAAGATAAAAACTCAGAAAAATCATTTTATTTCCTTATAGCGCATCAAAATTCACATGGCATAATCACCTCTAGCTAATTGCCGTTTTTGCTTCTTTTTGCTTTCCTTCTTCTTTTTGCTAAAGGTTTCTTCTTCGGTTGGTTTAGTAACTACGTCATCTCTCTCTGTCAGAATCACTTCAATATGACACGGAGAAGACATATAAGGATTTATTCGACCATGTGCCCTGTAGGTACGTCTTCGCATTTTCGAAGCCTGTTGCACCACAATATGGTCGATAGTAAGATGATCCGTATCCAGGCCTCTGTATTCAGCATTGCTTTCGGCATTACGAAGAAGTTGAAGCAAAAAGTTTGCCGATTTAACTGGCCAACGGCCTTGAGTGTGTCGCCAATTTTTCACTTGTGCTTTTCTACCAACACCACCGTTAAACCTTCTGAATGGAACAATTTCTTTTTTTTCAATTACATTCTTCAAAAAGCGGACAGCACGATTTAATGTCATGTGCTTTATAGCTTGCGCTGTTTCACGAGTATTCTTGAAATGAACACGTAAATCGGATCCACGGGCTTTGCATGATTTTGAAGGATTACTGGGCTCTGCACAATAATGAATCCGACCCATTGTTCAACCAAAACAAAATTACTTAAAAATCTGATATGATGACAAGGCCTACAGTAAAATAAATTCAAGTATAAACAAATATGTATAGGTTTATTTTTTAAGCGATGTAAAAATCATTCCAAATAAATTATTTTTATTGTATAAAAAATTTTGTCATATTTTTATTTTGTATTTTTTATTATATATATAAACTGTATTCACCGTTTTATATTTTAAGTATATCTTGCCATTTTTTCGTTTATTCTAGATGCAGCACATGAAATAACGCAATTCACTTCACTTTAATGATTAATTAATTAATTATTTGCTTATGAAAAATTCGTTTTATACTAATTTTCCATACCGTATAGTTATCAGATTGTAAAAAATTCTCATTATCCGAAGAAACTCAGTAGTTTAAAATATTCGAAAATCATATATGTGCATATTTATTTATTTGCATTAGTTTGGTGATACTTGTTTCTAAATTCTTTTTCTTTTCAAAAACTTAACTTCAAAAAACCTTTTTGTGCCTGTTGTCTTACAGTATAATTACCGTAAGACTATTGCCGTTGTTTTCTGCTCTGCTATTATTTGGTGATATTTGTTTGAATTCAAAAATTATGTCTGATCATAAGGAAAGACGAGCGATTCAGGCTGTACAAGTATTTGGACGTAAAGTAATTATCATTAATAATGTTTCTACGTGAGGTTGAAACGCTACTCTTAATTATAAATTATTCTGTTTATAATTTATTAATAGCAGTGTGTTAAATATACTTATCTTATTAATTACTTTTTTTATTGCCAGTTTGAAAATTTGAATGCAACATGGATGATAATGACCATTATTCACCAAACTATAATTCATTTTATTTATTAGGAAATGTGCATTTAATGGTTTTTAATAATCGAGTTTCATATGTGAGTATTTTCTAATTTCAGAAAACGGCAACAGCTGTTGCGCACTGTAAGACAGGCAAGGGTTTGATTAAAGTAAATGGTAGACCTCTTGACCTGATCGAACCGCAGATTTTACGCTATAAGGTATGGAATAAAAGGGTTTCGATTTGTTTGATTATACCGTTTTAGTTACAAGAGCCTATATTGATTCTTGGAAAGGAAAGATTTTCTGGCGTTGACATTCGAATTCGAGTGAAGGGCGGTGGCCACGTAGCACAGATATACGGTAATTTATTGTATTTGATTTGCTTGCTTTTATGATATTTTATGTTATTTTTTAGCCATTCGTCAAGCGTTGTCCAAAGCTATTGTGGCCTATTATCAAAAATGTAAATTTTAATATTTGTTACTTTTTTATTTTTTAGCTTATCATTTTTTCAGACGTTGATGAAGCAAGCAAGAAAGAATTGAAGGATCTTCTCATCCAGTACGATCGTTCATTGCTTGTTGCGGATCCACGCCGTTGTGAACCGAAAAAATTCGGTGGTCCAGGGGCTCGCGCAAGATACCAGAAGTCATATCGTTAAAATTTTCGATTATGGTTTTTCGGTTCGAGTAAAAAATTATAGAATTACATGATCTGTGTGTTAGTTGTCAATGCATGATTCAAAGAAAAACAGTCGACAGATTGTTTCCAAAATTCCCATTTTATTTGAATCATAATCCTTTATTGAAATATACCCACTTGGCATCATCTTTGTCTTTGGCAATACGTTCACGTAATTCAGGTTCCAGTTGCTTGATATTCAAGGAACTAAAAAAGTTTCATTCAACTTGTGTGTGTGTGTAATTTTTGGAAAAGAAACCCTCTGCAGATTCACCTTTTCTGTGGATAAAGGGCGCAACACAACGGCGTAGCGAATAGAAGAATACATCCAACGGATACAATTTGTATAGGCCCACTGAGAATTTTGAAAGGCTAAAAGTTCGAATGTCGGTATGCAAAATGAACAAGATTGTCGAAATTGGAAATTAACTTACACGATACCAAGGTTTTCTTTCTAGCCAATCTACCAAAATTGGTGCCAACACTAAACAATTGTTATTCAAAGTATGCTTTGATAATATTAATAATAGTAATACATCAACATTAAATGAGTTTAGATGTGAATGATTAAACAATTTATTTGAATGTTGATGTTAGCTTGAGAAAGAAAGAAATCGTTAATGTTACACTTACTCATTCCAGGCATAGCCATAATAGTGCGACTCATCGTAACCATTTGAATTGCTTTTTGGGCAGCAATACAAGAATTGCCAAGTCTTTGACCATCTTCATCAAATACTGGAATACCGTACTGCAATTCTCTGTAATCTATTTTTAATTAGAAGAAATGATCACTGACGATTTAACAGTATTACCGCATTCGCATCATCGGGATGTTAATACAATTGGCAGCCGCAACGGCGAAGAAAGGAACAAATCGGCCAATGAGGGACGGCATTTTCTAAACGTTATGCGATTTTATTACATTGAAATGAAAGAAAATAAGAAGAATCCAAAGCACACTTTCACTAGACTGTTCAAACCCAATGCGGTTCCAAGTGCGCCTCCTGTACCAGCAATGTACGACAACGTTAGCTGGCTAAGAATAAATTCAGTGCAAAAGCGTAAATTCAAAAAAGTAAAAATTAACCTAAGTGGAATCGGGCTATCACCACTTCGGTTTGTGTAATTCACTAAAGCGTTGAACGATTGATTGAACCACTGCCAAAAGACTACTTCTTTGGTTGTCCTGCACAATTGAACAATTTCAACACAACTTTGAACAAAATAATTAATAATAAAATTTAAATTTAAAACAAACAAACTTATAAAACGTTAACATGCAACCAGTGATCATCATATTCATGGGAACCTGGGCGGACATTCGACCGACGATGAACATTTTTTCCTTTGTATCTGGATGATAAGCTGAATCATACAGATGCTTCGCCTTCCACAGTTCATCCGTGGTCAAACGATCACTATATTCACCTTTACTGTAATTAAAAAAAATTCTCCTTATTAATTCCCATTTGTATTGGAAAAAAACAAATTAATAACTAAGCATATACATAAATTTAAATTGCATCTCATTCATGAAGAATAAAAAATCAATTTTATCAAAAGAAATATCATTAAAAGGAAAAAAATAAATAATATACAGATTTGCATATGAATAAATTATTATTTTGATGATTACCGGTAATTTTCGACAATTTCTTTCGCTTCTTGAAGTTGTTTATTTGAACAGAATAAATTCAACGGGTTAGTAATGGCAAAGAAATGCTTCGCCCGTCCCCAATAAGTCGACTGATCCCATCGTGGTTGCTCAATGTTCGGTTTTACATTCAGTTCTGAGATTAAGGCAGATTTTTCCATATTTGCCTACAAAAATATCTATTTGTTTCCATTTGTAAATATTCATCGCAAATTTTGTAATAATCATACAAACATGCTGAAAAATAATAATTGAAAATTCATTATTATAAAAAAAAATTTCAATTTAATTTCACTAGGATTTTCGCTAAGTAATATATTTAAACGAAAATTAATGGCCGGTTCAATTTTTCCGAGTTGAAACCTGTTAGTTAGATTTTTATTGCTTTGTCAGCGGTCACAATTATGTTTGAAGTGTCCATTCAGTTGGATATTTCATTTTGCATTTCATCAAGTTTTAAATATAATTCAAACAACAATAATTAATTGAATTAAACGATTTTGCTCAAAATCATTCATTACAATATAAAGTTAATATTCACTTTTTATATTCAGCTTAATGCAATTCAATTCATCAAACTCTCAATTTGCTTCTCTTTTTTTCCTGTATGCTTGTATAAATAAATTGCCTAAAGAAAAATGAATATATTTCAATCTGCATTCAAACAACGAACTGGTAGATCTTGAATCAAATTAAATTAACAAATGCTTGTTGCAGTTTTTGCTTGAATCTGATTGAGGAAAGCGTGGTGATCAGATTTGATGCTTAATGCAAGTTTCATTCAGATATTTTTTTTGCCTAGTCAATTTTATCTTTTGGATCTAGAACCAGTATGATATTGATCATGTCTGTTAAGAAAAACGGAAAAAAATCAAAGTTGAGAAGTAAAACCAAAAGGAAGCATACTTTGGTGTTATGGACAATTCATTCTTGAAAAAAATATGAGAAAAATTTTAACTTGATTGTTAATTTATTTTAATTAATTGTTTAAATGAGCCAACAAAATCAAACTGTCAAATGTATACAATACAAATAACTTTAAAAATTTATCTGAATGAATGTACTGAATATTATTTAATAGCATCGACAATGTTAAGCATATTACTCCATGAAATGAAAAAAACAAAACAGAACAAAATAAGCACGATTGCCAAAAGCTGGTGTTCACCTATAGCAGTTGAATTGTTGTGCTTTTCAGCATTACACCACTGCGTCTGCAAATAACAATTTTATCATCTTTTCCGCCCAACTCTCTGAAACCGTATATCTTCTTGTGAGCCACTTGTAAATAGTGAATAATAAAATGAAACAACTTTCAAAAATGTCAACTCGAATATAACAAAAGCAATTTTTATGTACATTAATAAAACAGTAACATAATTTTCAAGCTACCTAACAACTGTAACAATAACGTTAATTTTTTTGTTAACAGCATAAAAATAAAACATCATTGTCGTGAGGTGTGAACATTTTTTTAAGCGTACTGATTGTTTCTTTTATATTTAGTATCGTTTGCGTATGATTTATTAAGTTGAACTTTGTTGATAATTCACAATATCTAATTAATTCTACTTTCTCAGAACTTCCAATTAATGAACAGTACGTTCTACGAAAAATGAGACTTTTCAATTCCCATGACAATATAAACAATCGTTCGATGTCAATTTCCACACTGCATGTCCGCAGTTGTTGAACACTTTGAAAATAACTTGATTTTTATTCATTAATGATAATGATTTGTTTGCTTGCAAAAAATACCATTAATCAGTTTTTTCGCTATCATTTCCTAAACATACGTTACGCTAAAAAGGATATACAATTTTAATTAAATTTCATCATGAATAAAACAGCAAAATATTATAAAGTTTCTAAATTTTATTATTACTATCCAACTGTTGTATTATATTGCTATTATATTTTTGTATTAATTATATATATTTTCATAAAATAATTGAAATTTATGAGGTTATCCATTTCAAATCGAAGAAGTAAAAGGACAATACTGTAGTACAGTACACTGTTAATAAATAGGTATTATACATATTGAGCAGAGGTACATTGCAGTATTTCACATGTTATTGATAATTTAAAAAAATGTTTACTTTTGAAATATATTTAGCATAGTTTAAATTTTCAGACTTTTAAATTTTATTCTTTTCATTTTTCCTTGTTTATTTAAATGTTTAAAAAATAAACAGTTTGTCCATTTTAAAAATTAATTTGTTCAGAGACAAACGTGTTATTAATGCAAACGTTTTTGAAATTACGAACACTTTCATTAGTCAGTTATGTGGTTTTTTTCAATTTACAACTTACATCGCTTATATCAAGGTGGAATTTATTCTCTAAGAATAGAACAGTTAATAAAATAAACAATTGTACTTGTAAAAGTAATTCTTACAAATAATACTTAATTTTTCAATATTACCAACCTGTGGAGCTAGTAATTCAACAGTGTTAAAGTGAATCGCGATTATTGCGTTGTTATTGATTCTAAATTGTATACGTTTCACTTTTACACTAACGTAATCAATTCACAGAACAAGCAACATTTGTCAACAATACCTGCTGGACAAACCAAATTTAATCGTGATTCGACAGATACAATCTTTCACGTATGTTATTTATTTGCATTCGTAAACATTTGTCAGTAGTCTTTATTTGTTGTTTCACTTATAATAATCGATAAATAAATTTAGAATCAAGTAAAAGTAATTTCATTTAAAAATTTGAATATCAAAACTGATAGTTCAGTTTATCAAATGAACGTGAAGAAAGTTGGTAATGCATGAAAATTTATACTGTGATTAAATGTTCTGCATCGCATTGAAGCAAAAAGAGTGATGAAAAATATGGATTAAAATTATTTTTACGAAAGTTGGGATGAATTTTCAAACCCTATTTACGCAGTCGCAACAACAATAAATCAGTTTCAAAATCAATTAAAAAAATTAATTATTAAATTAAATTAAAATTTTAAAATAAGTTTTCTATATTTCATTATTATGGTAACTAAATGAAGTTTAATGAAATGAGATAGCAGTAGATCAACAAATACAGCAAAATAATTTTTTATTTTTCAACGCTCAACAACAACAATATAAACAGTAAATAACAGATGATAACAACAATAAGTAAAATAAACAAATATAAGTGATCAATAATAGAAAATAGAAACAATGAAAAATGAAAAATATCAATCATTAAAATATAATACAAAACCACCACTTGGAACCGAGTCAGTTCAGCTTTAAGTAAAGCAAATTTCTTAGATCTGATCAACAGTTGTATGAATATAATTAACTATGCCCAAACAGAAAATTTGTTTATAAGCTTATAATTTTGAAATGCTAGTCAGCTTTTATTTTTACTTTACGCTACTACTCATGGTATAATACTAACATATATATATATATATATATATATATATATATATAGAAGATAAAAGTAAAGATTTGAATATCAGAAAAGTGACCATTAAAATGAAACCAAAATTTGGCAAATAGCACGCATTACCATGACAACCAGTAAAATTTAAGTTCCGGACAACGAGTAAAATTCATCGCAACAACAACTAATGAAATTTAGCCAATGAAATTTAACCCAATCAAAGTTCGACGCGAAATTTACAACCAATCAAATCTTGAAGCGGCATGCCTTTGATGTCAACATCAAATCTAGCCCGTCAACAACGGGAATAGCCTCGTGATGATTTGTAAAAAATTGATATCACCTGCAGTACTTTAAATCATATTTTACAATTTTTCATAAATTTCTTAAAAAAAATTAAAATGTCCACACACACATAACTAAAGAAATAAATATTTTTGCATTAAATAATAAAAAATGAAAATTTTTTGATACTGATTATTTTTTTCATTATTTAATTGAAATTTTAAAAAAATGAAATTGGAAAGCATACCTGCATTAGTTTAAATTACAGTATGATAATTTTACCAAAAAGGCATTGATTGGCTATAAATTTGCCGAGTTGGAACGTTGACAACTGCGCGTTCATTAGCGAATGACCTGCTTTTTTGCTCATCCGGCACGTCTGGTTGTCTAGATCTGAACGGCCAATCGCTGCGCATATAGGCCTTTGAAAACTATTGCTCCAATTGCCCAGTTTGCTCTGCTCTGCTTCCATATCATTGGCTTGTACATCAAATCCGTCTACGCCCGAACATCACAGCCAACCAACGACAGACTTTTGTTCGCCGACTTGACTGGAGGTAATGGCATCTGATTTTAAAAAGGACCAATCATTTGAGGTCTGTGTTTCCACATGAGCATGAGAAAAAACACGCCTCGGCTATTTTCTTAGTCATCTTTCGAGCCTAGCTGGCGATTTCCATTTCACTTTTCTTTCCGTTTCTTTTTCCTCATTGTTAAAATCTCTACCATTTATGATTGGCTATTTTTATCATTTATTTTGAATCTGTTCTGTTTTGAATTTTACAAAGTGGAAAGGAAGCAAGTTTTTCATCCGTGAACGTTTCTTTCTGACCACAAACGGTCGATTGATTCGAAGAATAAATGCAGTTCTGTTCGCTTGTCAAATATCGATCAAAACAATTGGTTGTCTTCATTTCACTCGAACATTTCCTCTTTTCTTTTACTTTTTTTTATCAATTATTTTAAAATCAAAATTGGTAGTAGTTGTCTTTGGCATAGGAAAATGGAAACCAATTGCACTGCTTCCGTCGAGAATTCTTTCTCATCTCTGAACTGAGATATTTTCACTCCGGACAAACTTGTCCTTAGTCATTCATTCAGAACAGGCAAACAAAACCCTACCATAACATTTGGCCAACTTTTCCTCTCACGAGTCTAGGTCACGCGCCAGTAAGCAATTACAGTAGACCAGCGGTGCTGTTTACATTTTGCTCCAGTCAAACACACTTTTACATTTCCTGCTTTTTAACGAACATTTTCCTAAGTATTCAATCAACAACGATGATTATTGAATGTATCTTATTTTATCTTATCACTTTTTATCTTTACCATTGAGCGAAAAGTTTGATAATAATAATAATGATTATTGTATAATAAAAAAAATTTTGAGCCGAACCATAGTCAAAACAAACTACATAGCTTCGAAAACCATTTCCCTGGGATCATGAGCAATGGACGGTTAATTAGAACTGCAACTTTGTTATCTAGTAGAGAATTTTAATTAACTGCTTTGAACAACAGCTATGACCAATTATCATATGAAGAGAAACGTTACGTCATCGATGCACGCGAACATTAATCGTTAGGGTGATACTGTAGTATTGATACAAGAAGGTTCTATTGTTCAATGTAGTTTGTATTGTTTATTTAAAAAATATTTTAAAGACAATACTTAATTTTATTAAATATTATTTGAAATATAATAGTTAATAATACTTAATAACTTTACATTTTAGTTGTTGGTTGTTGAAGTATGGATAATATTGATTTAAATGCATCAGTTGCTTCTTCACCACCAGACGTATCAGTCACTCCTATCACAACCACTGCTGTTAGAGTTTGAATTCTACGTGTATGTATTGAATTGATTGTTTTAAACAGATGTTTTTTTAGTTTACAAATTCAAATTGTTCAAATGCAAGCGTCACTGCTGTTCCTTCAGGCTTTAAAACATTCAGTGTGCAACTAGCAAATGGACAAACACTTCAACTTGCAGCAGCTAGCTCTTCGATTCAAACATCTTCATCCGTAAGTGTAGTCAATGTTTTGTCAATATTCATATTAATTGTACTTTAGAATACTTTGCAAATATTACAAATCGACCAAAACACTTTATCAGCTTTGACAAATGGAGTTTCGCTTCAAGTTCCTGGTTCTGGCAATGATACCAGTAATGGCCAGCAGGCAATTATTTATTCATCACAAATATTAAATACCAGTAACTTATTTTTATTTAAATTTTTCACTTTTACAGGTAATGTGTTGTTATTTTTAAATATTTCTAGGCTTTTCTTCAACAGAAACTGGACATCTTTCACCAGGATCCCAGTCCCAGCAACTGAACGCTGAAGTAGGAAACTCTGAAGTAGCTTCTCAATGTCAGTCTAATGCGGATCCTAGTATGAAATTTTATTTTAGTAGTTAATGTTTTTAATAATATATATAGTTCTAAAAATTGTATTATTACAGCGTTCATCCAAGTTTCGCCTTCTGGTTCGGCAAATATTGCCCAGTTACTTCAAAATTCTACGGGTCAAAATGGTTCTCCAGTTCCTCAGATTGTGATGGTAGTAACAGTTTTGTTTTGTTTTTTTTTGATATACGCATTGTTTTTAAAGATTAAATTTTAACAAGTCTGATTTTCAGATCAACCCCAGCATATTGAACTCAGCTACCGCTATTCAAAATGATGCAAAAACAGAAAGTGACGATCAACCATTTTTGGTTAACAGTAAACAGTACGAGCGTATCATGAAGAGACGACATACTCGTGCTAAGCTGGAAGCTGATGGTCGGATTCCAAGAGGGCGTCAGGTGAATATGAGAAGCATGATTTTTTCTTATATTTGATTATTAATTTTTGTTTTTTTGTTGCTTTTTAGAAGTATCTTCATGAGTCGCGCCATTTGCATGCATTAAACAGAATACGAGGCGAAGGTGGACGCTTCAATTCTGGTTCAAAGAGAGAACTGAAAAGTAAAAATGCTAATAGCAGTGCTAGTTCTGCTGCAAATAGTAATTCGAAGCAATTAAAAACAGAAGGCGACGAGATAAGCGGTAAGCAAATAGGAAAAATAATAAGAAATGTTCTATCTTTGGTTTCCTTTATTATTTTAATTATTTTATATGAACACTTTTATATAATTATTTTTTCCATTTTAGCCAATGCTAAATTGAAGAACAGTTCCGAAGGAACGTTGAACTGAAATGCTTATCATTTCACAGAAAATCTCTCTTTTTGCAAATAATTGCATATTTGCATATTTATATCCCCGTGAAACATCACTGCCAAGTGACTGATTTGTTGTTTTGTTCGTTAAAGAACACACTACCCTCTAACAAACATGCGCATAAAAGGAACGTCAAATAGCAAAATAAGTTTTTACAGTTTTACCATTGATTTTTTTCTGAATTTCTTTTAGCTTTTTATAGTTTCCATTCATTCGTTTATATGTTTTTAAGAATTTGTAGTTAGAAAAATTATTTTGTATTTTGGAAATATAATTAATATGCTTATCATTGTAATTTTCTACCTTACTGACTTTTGTGCTCTTATGTTATTATTGTTATTTCTTTTGAATAACATGAGGGAAGACAAAAATTTGCATTTGAAAGCTTCATTTTGTTTTTTTTCGGTATTATTTTAGTTCAATGCATTATATATTTCTTTTTGTATGCAATAATTTTTTTGATGAAAGAAAAATCATTCATGAGGCAATAAACAGTAATGATAATTGGAATATGGATTATGTAACGTTCACAATAGTTAACTGGTATAATGAGAGAAGAAGTTAAATAAAGAAGCATTTGAAAATTTGAATGCCATTTTTCTACTCCAACAACGCTTTTATTTTATTTTTTGCACGTAACTTGATGCGTAGAAAGTGAATGCAATTTATTTATTGTTTCTGAATTTTTCAATTTTTAATTCTTAATATTTTGTCTGTAACAGTTACATTTTTGATAAATTTTTTGCTTCGTAAGCTTCACCGCTGAGAGCGCTTCTCATCCATTTGATATAAGAAGATACTTTTGTATAGGCGGAATAATGGGATGGTTTCTGTTTCGCAGGTTTGAAAACGAATAAGCCATGCAGTGTGAATTTTTCACCTTCTTTGCACATCAGTGGTCCGCCGAGGTCTTCCTTGAATTAGGGGAAAAAACACGATACACGTAAATTTTTAAAGATGCAAAAATTTACTACCATTAAAATGTCCTTCGCTCCTTGATCATATCCAGCGCAGAAAACGTAATATTCGTCTCGATAAATGGCACAATAAGCATAATTGACTGGAATTCTAGCGTGGTGTAACTTGTTCGTCAAAGGCTTCTTCAAATCTGTGAACAAAATTTAGAAATGAATGCGTGAGAGCAAATAAATTGGGCATGAAGTGTGTGTGATTTTACGTGGCCTTAATCCCCAACCAGAAACGTAACATTCTTTTCCGTATGGGGTTTCTTTGTCTTGCTCAGGCAAGCATATTGCTTGCACTTTGTCGGAATAATCGACCATCTGAGTAAGCTTCAACAAGGCGATATTGTCAAAGCCCATAATTTCTTGATTTTTCAAAGCCATAATTTTTTCCACCGATACAGAATTACCACTGCCAAGTTCATTGGTTCCAACAAATACTTTGACCGATGATGGTTTCACAATTGAAGTACTAGAACAAAACAAAGCGAACAAAATAAAATACAGTACGTGTGATGTATTGTTTTTTTGAAATTTACAAATAAAGTAAACATTCAGACGCAGTCAGCACCAGGTTGGTCCCTTTGGTATGCTTCGTTGGAATTAAAACTCCACCGCATTTCCATTCGGTCGTTCCCTCTTTAACGGTCAGATAGACTTGCCATGGAAAGAGATTGGCTTTGGTTTCAGAACCGCCGAACGTATCATTGCCAGCAGCATCATTTACCGACAACGAGCCCACCTCCTTAGATATACCACAACGGCAGCTCTGGACTATGTGCTGAACAGAAATACAGAAAATACAGAACCCCATGCTGCTGCTATCATGTTTGTTTGCAACATCTGCACCATGCAATACTTACCGATGTGCAAAGGAAGAAAAAAATACCGACTGAAATCCAATCGAACCGCATTGATTTCCTTCAAAATCCCAACAGCTCTTGGTTTGACTGCTGTTTACACGTTCCAGCTTACAGGTGATAATCAGCACTGCTGCTGTTTACAAACATCCATTGTTCCAGTATTAAAACAGCAGCTTGGTGCAAAGACATGAACTCTGTTTGCTCAGTTGAGCATGTTGAAAAGATTTCTCGTCCAACCACACTGACGACGATTTGTCTCACAATGCTTCGTGGTCAACTGTTGTAACAGATTAGACAAATGCTTATTGAAAACATTGTCTGTCAACGTGATCTACCTTTGTCATTGTTATTCTTCACAATACAAAAGTGTAATAATTGCAATTTTTCCAACACAACTTTATCCTTTCGAATCGCGTTTATTTTTGGTAAATGTTTTAAAATTTTAAATTACTTAACGCTTTTCGAAGTATTTATTTAAAAAAAGGGGAAATTTAGCTCAAAAAACGAAATATACAAGAAATAAAAGAAACAAAAGTAAATTATGCACAAATTATGTAGAATCAACATTTAGCAGCAACCCATCAAAGCAATTAACTTCTCATATCATTATAATAATAAATTCAATGGACAAAATTTTCAACAATCTGTTTAATTTCAACTGAATTAAATAAGCACAGACGTAAATATATGTATGTAATTATATATTATACAGTGCATTTTTAATTATCAAGCAGAACGTGTTGTATCACAAAAATATTTCAAATTCAACGAATGCAAATAAGAAAATGTATTTCAAAACAGAGAAGCTGAACAAAACAAACAAAATATTTCAAAATTAAGAAAAGCTCAAACCACCAACTGCGTACTCCATTCTTTCGGGCATGTTTGCAAAGGCGAGCCAATCTGATTTGTGAGTGGGCAGCAGTCCCATTGAAGAACACTTATAAAGCGCAAAAAATATACCAATAATGTTCCCCAATACAAAAACAAACTTTTCTCCAAGCATGTAACCGTCGTCCGATTTTTCTACCGATTTGAAGACAGCATTCACAGAAAGCAATGCCTTCACCGGTCTGATCAACATCATGCAAACCATCATTATTGGAAAAATGGATATGGAATTTCCGGCCATGTACATAATGAAAAGGTTCATCGGTACTTGCTTGAGTGGACCAAAAGCAATATCCCATGCTCTTTTAGCCATTAAATGTTTGTCTGTTTCTCGGCTTCCACCATCCGATACTGATAAAGCTGCCGTTGTAAAACCAGGGGGATTGGCAAGCTGAGCACCACCACGATTCTCTTTTGCATATTTTGCGTAATTTGGATCTAATTTACATTTCTGATATAAAATAGGCACATTTAAATTATTACATTGAGAAGCCATTCCAAAAAACATATAGGCAAAGGGAATACAGTAATAATGAAAAGTTTGTTCTATTTGTAAACTACAGTAACTAAATAAATTATTTTCAAGATCTTATAAAAATAATTAAAAGTTAACGTATAAAATCTGTATCAACTGTTTATTGTTCCTTACGTCGTTTATTAAACTGATACATGATTGATGGTCGAGACTGTCATTTACCTGCAGTGACTTTCATACGGTTATTAATTTGAGTATCTGGTTCAACCATTTGGTTTTCGTTGAGAGCATGTGCATGCTACGATCGTTCATGCCATTTAGGTTTCATTTCTTAGTTTTTCGATTGTAATCGTGTACTGACTGTATTTTGTTGATTTCGTTTTTGAAATCGACTACTGATCTATTTAGCGAGTGAAGGACATCATCTTATATATCTATAATAAGATACAGCTGATTTGAAACTGAATTGCCGTTAGATTTTTGGCTACTTGGCATTCTGATTATTTTTTGAAAATTTCAACTGTTCGTCCACCTGATTTCTACTAAAATATCACCAAGTGTCAACTTTCTGGAAACAGCCAACACATGTAGTTTCAGCTGAATTTCAACCCTTCGGGCAGAGGTTACAGGTATAACGATCAAAGGTCACTGCTTCTTCTACTTAGTGGCACTATTGCACGTAGAGTGCTGACTCAGTCGTTTCAGCAGGGAAACGAGTAGAACCAAAATCGAGTTTTATAAACTGCTGTCACCTCACTGTCAAACAAAAAGGAAAAAAATGTTGTTACGATAAGCACGCTCCAGAAACCCTACTGTTGGTTAGTGGGAATGGGAGCAAACCTTGAATTAACATTGAACTTAGGTGAACAATTATCATCGACGAGACAACAAAGGCCATTTGCATCGTTCAATGTCATCGTACAACAGCTATCCAATTGGGTTCAATCGTTGGGCGACAGTATCCTTTTCGCAGGTACAAATGTCAAAGTTTTCAGTGGAGGGCCATTTATTTAATGTTGTGCATAAAAATTGAAACCGCTTCCAAGCAATACTATTATCATAGCGTTGAAAATTATCTCAAATACGCATGCATTAACATTAAAATAGGAAATTCATCACTGGCAAAACGCAAGAATAGTTTAAATCAAAAAAAGGAAAGTTTGCTCAATGATTTCAAACTATACATGATAAAAGAACATCAGCACTATATTCCAGTTGAAGTATTGCAATGCATTTTACCGTATGAAAAGAAAACTTGAAAGTCATTTTACTTTCTGTGCAAACATGTGTCATGCACGAAATTCTTTTGCTATATTTAGCAGCTGTTCGCTCTAGTGTTATTCCGTTGCCTTGAAGATTGAATTCAGTGAAAACAGAGTGTTTTTGCGGAATTTGTCTTTTAATTTTGTTGACTTTTATCAGCCGCATTGGGATTTCTTGTTCGAAATATTCCATTTTTGATCAGAGTTGAATTTTTTCCATTTGGAGAAGAAAATGAATTATCATCTAGGTATGTATGGATATGTTTTATTTTGTTGAAGTCACTTTTTATTTTTAACAGAGAATGTTTTTGCCGCTTTGCCAAGAACTACTCGTGGTATGCCAATGGTTTTGAATGGGGATCCGAAGGGGAAAAATTTTTTATACTGCAATGGAAATAGTGTTGTTATTCGTGATTTGGAAGTAAGCTTTCCGATATATATATGTATTATGTGACGTTTATTTTACGGAGTGGAATGAAGAAGGCAAGTGTTGTTGTTCGAATGATGAATGCTTTTAGAACCCGAAAATAAGCGACGTTTACACCGAACATTCAACGTTGACAACCGTGGCGAAATATTCTCCAAATGGTGCTTACATCGCTTCAGGAGGTGAGCAGTGGTAAATATTGTCATTTAGCTATTCAAAAAGAGAAAAATCAGTTTTTTCCAAACAGATAAATCTGGCAAAATAAGAATCTGGGATACAACCCAGAAGGAGCATATTTTGAAAAAAGAATATCAGCCACTGCCCGGCGCGGTCCGTGACATCGGCTGGTCAGAGGATGGTCAACGCTTGGCGGTGGTCGGTGACGGCAGAGAGAAATTTGGGCACGTCTTCCTGTTTGAAACTGGCACCAGCAACGGCACACTGTGCGGCCAAACTAAGGCACTGAATTCGGTCGACTTCCGTCCAGTGAAGCCGTTGCGCATTGTTTGCGCTTCTGAGGACAATTCGACGGCAATTTTTGAAGGACCGCCTTTCAAATTCAAAACCCTCAATTACAATCATAGTCGATTTGCTCAGTGTGTCCGTTATGCGCCGGATGGACAGCTTTTCGCATCATGCGGAGCTGACGGAAAGGTAACCAACCAGATCTGTATATGACATATATACATATATATATATGTGTGTGTGTGTATGTATATATATTTGTTTTAAAACTTTATTGAAAGTTTATTTTTATCCAGTTGCTTTTTATTTTATTGTTCAGGTATTTGTCTACGAAGGACTAGAAGGTAGTGTTGTTAAAGAATTTGTCGATCCTGCATGCAAAGGTAAAGCGCACGACGGCAGTGCTTATGCAGTAAGATGAGATGCAAAAACCACATGCACATGCGTATTTTAATTTTAATTAAAACTATAGCTCAGCTGGAAATCAGACGGTAGTCAATTGCTTACCGCGTCTGCTGACAAGACTTGCAAAATTTGGGATGTCGAAACTGGAAACGTTGTCAGGTGAAATTATACCTCCGGCTTTTAGCCTTTTTTTGCATCGATCCATTTTAAGCACTTTCAAATTTGGCAATTCTATCGATGATCAGCAGTTGGCGTGTCTTTGGCAAGGCGATTATTTGCTTTCAGTCTCGTTGGGCGGCTGTATCAACTATCTGGATGTGAACAATCCGAACAAACCGCGCATGATCATCAAAGGCCACAACAAACCAATTACCGCTTTGGCAATTGACCCAAGTCGGGATACAGTTTTCACTGGTGACATGGAGGGAAAAATAGGTAACAGTGGGGGGGGCAGGAGGAGGGGGAGATGAAGTTATTTTGTTTGTTAATTTTGCTTTCATTTCAATTATTCATTTATGACATCCAGTGAGATGGAAAGAGAGCAGCGGCCAGGCGGAAGAATTTACCCATCAAGGGCACAAATCTCAAGTTCAGTCGATGGTGTGCACGTTATCGACTTTGATCTCGGTCGGCATGGATGACATGTTGGCCTGCTGCCAACAGGACGAAAGCAATAGCCACTGGTCAGTTAAGCTTGGCTCACAGCCACAAGCGGTCGCGGTTCGAGAGGGAGATCCGAAATTAATTGCTGTGGCTTGTTTGAATGAAGTTCTCCTCTACAACGGCAGCAGTCTCTCGGCACGGCAGACGATCAACTACGAAGCCAGTGCTATTGCCATACATCCGACGGAAAATTTACTGGCGGTCGGATCCGGGGTCGGTTTGGCTATTTTTTCGCAAAATGTATGCATTTGAAAATTTGAAAAAATTTTTCTAGGATAACAAAATTCGTCTGTACGAATTTTCTGATGCTGGTTCGATGCAGCTGTTGAAGGAGGAAACCCATTTAGGAGCGATCACCAGTTTGAGATTTAGCATCGACGGTAAATACATTGCCGTTGCCGACGCCACTCGACGACTGATTCCATACACGGCGAAAACATTGGAGGTTGTGGTGGTGGATCTTTTGTTTAAGTGATGATCATTAATATTTTGTTTCAGCGCGCCGTGAAAAATGACTGGACTTTCCACCTAGCCAAGATCAACTGTTTGGCATGGTGCCCGGATAGTCGTCACATTGCAACCGGAAGCTTGGATACCAACATCATCGTTTGGGATATGGAAAATGCTGGCGAACATCCTCTGATAATCAAAGGTGCAAAAGCCAGTGTTGATTATTTACTGATTTTTACAGTCCATCATTTATCCATTTCAGGGGCACATAAAATGAGCCAAATAACAAACATCGAATGGTGGAATAACAATACTTTGGTCTCAACAGGACAGGATGCTAATGTAAAGCTGTGGAAAATTAGCTTCTAGTTGTGTACGTTGAAATTTTTCTGTTCATCCTGCCGACACATTTTCATTTGCTCTCATGTATTAATTTAAAATTGTGTAAATTACTACAATAGTTGTACTTTTCCAATAGTGTACATAGCCAAGAGAAAGAAGAAATTGTTAGCAATTATTATTTCGATTCATGAAAATTTTCTTCATAGCAACAAATATACAATATTTTCTGAACAAAAAGTGTGACTAAAATAAAAGTTGTCATGGTGATGAATAGCTTTGAAACAAAAATTATTCCTTATAATAACATAACAGAAATAAGAATCAGTTTGAATGTTCTCTAGAACAACGATTTATTCTGCAGTTGAGCTTTCAGCAGCAAAATTTCTTGCTTCTGCTGAAAAGGCAAACAGGCAATCTGGTCGTCGGTTAAGCTCATCAATTGCGAAAGCAGTGATTTCTAATAAATATGAACATCATTAATAATGAAATGATGAAAATTGAACAAAAAAATTAGTTATGCAAATTATAAAAAATTAAAATGTCATACCATTTCCGTTTCACTTACGCCATGACTACCGGTATGCTGAAAAAGAAAAGCAATAAAAAAGTAAATTTAAGCTCCAAGCAATAAAATTATGAACAATCTTACTGAAGAAGGTTGAGTGACAGTCGATTGAACGAACGGTGGTGGTTCAACTCTTGCTGCTGCTGCTGTACAAAAAAATGAAAGCATTTTCAAAAGGATGAATTAAAAATTATTATATAAATATTTCAACCTGCTGGAGCTGGATAAGCTGGAAGTGGAATTTCCGAAAGATTAATTCTTTCTCTATTTTCAAACGGAATACCTGCCGTTGAATGAGAAGGTCGTTTGAACGCTGGAATACAACTGATCGTAGGATCAGACACCGAAGCTAAAAATTATTATTCTGCATATAATTTGCAAAATTGTAGCATAACTTCCTTACGAAAAGCAGATTCGGCAATTCTTTTATGTGATATGCTCAAGGGAACATTTCCAACTTTACGAGCTTTCGCCTTTTTCATACCCTTAAAATATATAATAAAATTTTACAAAAAAATTATTTTTTCTTAAAAAATTTACTTTCTTCCGTGAATCGCTAAAAAAAGTGGCTGCTTCAGATGGTTCAATCAAATTCATTCGAAGCATCACGTAAACCAAAGCCTGCGCTAACTGTTGATTCTTTTTAAGTAAACGTACAATACGACGTTTATTAATTTCACATCCATACTAAAAATGCATCACAACAATTAGACCACATTTCATAAATAATCAACATAAAGAATTATTTCATTTCCAATAAATTATTCGACAATTTGAAAATTTCTCCAATTACTTACTGTTTTGTCAAAAATTTAAATTATAAGATGAAGCAATAAAAACATTTAACAAAAAATAAATTTAACAATACTTTCAACTCAATCAAAAATTCATCCATCTGTTCTGGCGGTAACGATGCAACTTGGTGAACTATCATCTCAGGACATTTTTCAGAATCCACCTCCGGTCCATAAGGATTCTGCATGAATTATAATTGCATAATTACTTCAATAATCGAATAAAATATTAACAGTAACCTCTTCTTCCGGTGCTGCCAAAGTGATCTGCAATTCTGAAAATGACCAACCATCAACATAAAAGCACAAAACAAAACATGCAAAAAGCAGATAAAATGATAAAAAATTACGCTGCATCTCTTCCCGACTTCGATCGCCCACAGCCGCATCGACACGCAGTGGTCTTCCGTGAAACTCGTAGTTGCATAAGTTTCGCTGAGCGCTCAAAGCAGTTTCTTGATCTAAATATTCACAAAAACCATATCCTTTTGGTTTGCCCGTTTCGCGATCGAACACAAGTCTAAAATAGTTCCATTTTAATTGAAAAATTGTTTTATATTTTGCAAACATACCGAAATCCAACAACAGGACCCACTTGCGAAAATATTTCCTTCAACTCTTCTTCTGTTGCATCATAGCTGATGTTTCCAACTGCAAAACACCGATTCCTTCGATTACAATTCAATTTCACAAAATTTACATTATTTAACATAAATAGATTGTAAATTTAACGGCCTAATTTGTTAAACATTTCATAATTAGTAAAATATCAGAGAATTTTATTCGTGAAAATGATAAAATTATTTACATTCTCAAAAAATATTTTCAAGCCATAACATCAAAACATGGTATTATAAAATCGACCACATTTTAAAATATTCAAAAAGCTTACTCACCAAAAACAGATTTGTAGGATCTTTCGATCATGCTTGCTGCTCCTGGATGAATTGCCATCGTTTATGTCAAATGGCGAAAATAACAATGCAACTTTAAAATATAGAACAACACCTACAATGCAATCAACTTACAACAACAATATTTCATACTGTTAACTTGATAATAAAGTTTATAAATTCTTGTAATTAAATAAGCTGGTAAAATAATGTAAAATTTAGCTGCTTAAATGCAAATAATATATTGAATTAATATATTAAATTTTTGTTCTTTATATTATCTAATAAATGAAATATTTTAAATCCATTTTTGTCTACATTAAAATAAAAAACTACTCTCATATTTAAAATAAAAAATAACTTTTTACATTTTATTCCATTATTTATAATTAAATATAAAAACAGCTATTTTTTAAGTGCCACAGTGACTTATCCTTGACATTCAAATCAGCTTGAATTTTACAGTAAGACTAATATAAAATGTGAATATATTTGTTCGTCTTTTTTATCAAATCCTTTTGAAATTATTCTCATCCATTACAGAATGAAATGAAATCTTTTGCATTTGAATATGTGAGTGATTCTTTTTTAATATATGCTTATTCTTGTTACGCTTCTTCTGCTTTTGATTTCATTTTTTTGTCATATGAAAATGTTTTGATTTATTTTAGTAGCATGTGTAAGGATTGACCACTTTTGTTATGCTGTTGAATACTAGCGCTAGTTGTTAATAAAATTAGATTGTTTTTTGATTATTAAGTTTGAATTCTTATTTTTGGTTTATATTTTTTGATAACAAATTTCTACTTTAAAATTATAATCACTTATTTTAAATCTAAAATGAAAAGTTTCTCATTAATTCAATTTTTTATTTTTTAGCACTGTCTCTGTACTGTATTTACTTACCATTTCTTCTAAGAGGCTACTTTTTAACAGCCAAGCATTTTTATTGCGCTGTGCAGCTGAATTTTATCATTTATTCATGGTTATTTCACTTAATGAAATGCAAATTTTTCGTGTTCATTTAGTCTGGCAATTTTTTCAGCTTTGCTTAAAATAATGTTAAGAGCTATGTGTTAGCGAAAGAGTTTAACTTTCCTTATAGGTTATGCGACGACAGAAAAACCTTTTTTTCAAGAAGATATTTTGACCTGATACCCGGAATTTTTTTCTTTTAAATTTATATTTAAATGCTTTTTATTCATTCATAAGATGGATTTGATTTTATTTATATTTGTTGAATAAATATGAAAATGTGAAAAAGTTGCATTCGATGGTTTAACATAGAAACAGTCAGGTCAAAAGAATATTCAGTTGTAAAATACATTGGAAACTGAAAGAAGATGATTGTGCAGTATGAACAAATGTTTGTATGTGTACTTAACTTTTTTCAGCCGAAGATATTGTATGAGTTGTTCACTGTTTCACATAAGTTGATGATTTTTACCTCTATATGTTAAGTAGAATAATTATTTTAATATTAATTTTTGGCTCGGTTCTTATTAAAATTGTGTAGAGCGAATTTTAAATTATGAAATGGCTTTTTGAACATGGGATTTCAAAAATCATTGTAAGCAAATTTCTTTTATGAATGATTTTGCAAAAATTTAACATTAATTTATCGTATCAACTTTTAAAAATGTTGAAGATTTATTTTCACATGTTTCGTTTTTTTCAGAAATTCAGTCATCAGCTAAAGTATGCATCATATTCTGTTCAATCTTTGCCAAGTTGCGATTTTCCTGAGTAAGTTGGCTTGTTGAATACTTATTTAAATTTTGATAATACTGTAAAATTAGGGGGAAAAGCAGTAATAGAAAATTATTATTGCAGTTGGATTTCGTTGTGCCTGTTTACGCACTGGTTCAATCAAGCACATTAAATAAGTTGAAATTATGAAATTTTGATTGCAGCTTTTCTCCAAATAAATGACTAGATTTGAAAGAAATTTTTAATTTGAAAATTTTTTTAATTTCAATTTTATTAGGACTACTTTGGATTCCGGAGAGCTTGTTTTGCTTGGCATGAACAAAAATAAAAATGCCTCAAGTAGGAGTAAATTATTATTGGCTTCGATTCCATCAGAAGAAGACATTGCTAAATTACGGAAGAAGCCTCAGAAAGGCAAGACTGGTGTTTCCATATGCGAATCTTTGTCGGATATGATCAGCGAACGTCGATCAGTTTCATCGAAATGGCGAATTTTTAACATGAAATTCATGCCACAAAATCCTTTGCAAGTTGCTTGCCGAAACGAAGGAAATGATATTTTATTCTGTGATTTAACGAAGCCATCCGATGACACCAGTAGGAAGGAAATTCATTTCAATCTTTTTTATTTTATTTTTTATTTGTTGATTTTTCATTTAGATTTAATGGAAAAGAATACCTGGACTTTGAAAGGTTTGGGTTCGTGTGGATATGGCTTATCATGGAATGCCAGCTTCCCTGGAATGCTCGTCGCTGCTGGCCACGACAATACAATTTGCTTATGGTCAGTTTTGCATTCAATAGTCAACAGTGACACCATTCACCCTTTGAGTACGTTTCGAATTCGTCGTGGTGCTATTAATGATGTCTGTTGGCATCCTTTTTATGACTTTGTATTCGGCACAGTCGACAACAATGGAAAACTTTTCATGTAATTTGCTGAGTATTTTGCTAATTCTATTATTATAATATGTTAATTATCTTCTTCTTAGTTGGGACGTTCGTACAAATGGAGATGGAGAGTTTGCACTGCAATCAAATACAACAAATAGTGAAATTATGTGCTTGTCGTTTAATCCCTTCGATCAGAATTATTTAGCAACTGGTGATATCAAAGGGGTAATGATTTTTACGTTTATTTAACTGTTTTTGGTTATATCATTGGTTAGATATATACAGATATCTTTGAACATTATTGCATTTATATAGAATGTCGCTATATGGGACGACAGAAATTTGTATAGACCTTTGAAATTACTGCAGTACCACAGCAATGAAGTTACTCAGGTAAATTTCTTTGTATCAGAATTGCACATTTATTTATTTATTTATTTATTTATTTAGCATTCATTTTATCTTCTTAAACGAAAATTTGTTATTTGCGTAACTTTTTTTATGAATGAAAATTTAAATACTTAATTTCAATTGTTAGGTTGTCTGGTCACCGTTTCACGAAGATTTACTAGCATCTGCCGGAGCAGATGGCCATATAATTTTGTGGAAGATTGGGTGAATAAATTTTATTTTTTTACATAATATTATATTATTTTTTTGTTAGGAACTGGATAAAATCACATTCTGAAACTAATGACCTTCCAATAGAAGTTGAAGTATGTATTGTATTTTTACTTTACAATAGGCATTGTGTGATTTTTTTCCATTTTTATTAATTAATTTAGGAATGTAAAGTTTTATATTGATAAGATTGTATATTATGAAAGACAGTTTTGTTTATTAATTTTAGTTTATTCGCAAATGTTCGAAAGCTGTCACTGGCATTTCTTGGAGTGCGTCATCTCCTTTGAGAATATTGAGCGTTTCTGAAGATACATCATTTGAAGTTTGGAAGCCATCATCTGCGAATTGAACGTTTATTTTTATTTTTGCGTTATTTTCCGATTTATGTATGTTGTTTTTTACGTTTTAAGCAAATTGAATAAATAATATAGTTTTGTGTAATTTTATTTTCAGTTAACGAATATTCACGGGCAGTGTTTTGTGTCAATTTAAGGTGTATAAATTTCTTTACGTTATTAGGCCATTTTGAATACTTTTTATTTTAATATGTGTTGAATGTTTGATTCAAGCTCTGAATTCTGACAGCATTAAATATATAATGAACTTTAATAACTTTTGGAATTAAATTTAAAAGTTTAATAAAATTTGCAATTACTGTGTTAAATTAGATATAATTTTAAAATGATACAATAGGTATGGTTTCTTGATAAAAATGATTTTCTGAATTACATTTATTAGATAATTCAAATAATAATGGTCGTTTAAATTAAACAAGTTAAATATCTCAGCTAATAATCCCAGGCTTCTGGCTGATAATCATAAACCACCGGCAAGTTCTGCGTGCTAATCAAAGCTCGTGGACGTTTTGATCTCTCATTGTCAGCAGACAAATTTTCATCTTGAATTTTCGTCTCACGAATGTCATGCCGACTTTTAATATTTCTTAGCCATCCAGAACTGGCTAAACAAATTATCAACACCAAGCTTAGTACTAAAAACTAGTGCTTTTTCTTGACAAATGGGACCACTGATTGGTTGGTCTAGTGCAAGTTTCCGGAGGAACCACATGTATATTTCTGAATCAAGCGCGTTGTTTGACGCTTTTTGCAACGATTTTCGTGAAGAACAGCTATTCGAAGTATCCATGTTAAAGTTACTCAAGTGACGCTGACTTCGACAGATATTTGGATTTATGGACATACCTACATCAAAATCCTCAGCGATTTTCCGGAACGACACGCCGCTGTCCACCCGTTTACACACTTCTAGTTTTTGCTTCAAACTCAAAACTTTTTTCTTTCTAATAGTACACATACCGCGCATAAAAATTCTAAAACTACAGAATGTCAGAGTATTAATATAACGCAAGCAGAATTTAATTTTCATAAGCAGTGCATTCCAACCAGTCGGCCAAAATGTCTTCGGATGATCATGTGTTCAGATAATCAGTGATAAAATAATCAGAGTTCTACTGCATTAATGTTATTATATTATTTATTTTTTGTGATTATAGTCATTGCATGAGCTTTTCATATGATATATATCAGCATGCTGGTTTCAAGTGTTTTTTTACAGTTCAAATTATTATCGTTAAACTAATAAAGTATAAATAATAGGTAACCTGCATTTATTTACGATATACTGTATCCAAAACATTCAGTGTAATTGGAATACTATAGTGAATGTACGTAATTTTATTTTAACATGCTTTTTTAATCTGATATGAAAAAGTTGTTTAAATCTGGCTTTTAAGTTGCATTTAAACACTTAATTTTCTGTAACAACTCACTATTTTGCAGTTGCTTCGAAGTGAAAACTTCTAATGGCTACCAAGCGATTAACCCGTACAGCCATTGACTGGAATAAGTATGCAAAATTAGTTTTGGAGAAAGATCGTTCCAAATTTGACACATTCAAATCACTTTTTTTTGAAACTACCAATAAGTATTACGTTCTTGTTTAAGTTTTTTATTATGATTCATAAATTATTGTTTAGAGTTGCTTCATTACCGGAAAAATTGCCTGAGATTGATTGGAATTATTATAAAGAAAAGACGGCTGGTTTTTATGATGTTACCGAGTTTGAGAAGCAGGTGAATTTTTTAAGAATGTTTAAAGATGATAAAATTTAAAGTTTTAACAACCGATTTTTGTCAATGTAGAATTGATTCGTCTTTACCCTGATATAATTTTATCTTGATAGTATGTTTTAGAATAAATTTGTCTGAACTACTTGAAGAAGTTTTTGCTTTATTCTTTTTAATTCTGGAAGTAATTTTAATTAGAAATTGTTTTTGTAATTTGGGATTTACATTTAAAGTGATAAATTTGATAATGTAATGTCCAACAGTCTTATATCTTAAAGAAGGTGAGGCGCAAAAGTGTCTTAGTTTAACTCAACCGAACAATTGTGGAGCATGTTAAGATTAGCTGTCACTATTTTTTTAATATTTAGTAGAGCTCTAAAATACTATTGGTATAAATCGATAAATTGTATACATTATTATTTTGAAAATTTGAAATTTTACTTTTTATTTTGCAGTTCAAAGCACTTCATATTGTTCCTATGAAAGAGCCAGAAGATTTGCTGAAAAAACTTAATGAAGAAGAGAAACGAGAAGTAGAAAAAATTGTTATGCTATAATATGCTTTTGTTTTTGCGTTTTAGATGACACGATTAGATGCGTTTATTAAAGCAAATGAAAGCATTATCCAGGAATGCGAGAAAGAAGTAATTATTTTCCTTCACTAAAATTTTTGAATCTATTCATTTGTTTATTTAATTGTTTACTATGCTTCAGAATAGTGTGCAACTTGCAAAGTTTTATTTTTCATGCTATGTAATGCAATTGAAATTATTCATTTTTATTTCTGTACAGCTAAATAAGATTGCCAAATTTCCACCGATGGATCACTGGTTACCAGAAGAGTATGAAGATTATTTCGTTTGTGTAAATAAAAATTGTGAGTAGTTTTGTTTGGTTATTTAATTTGTTGCTAGTGACTAATTTCAAAATATTGTAGCTATTGGATACAACAGATATCGAGATCATGTTGAACAGTACCGTGAATTGGGTTATCGACGCATGCGCCTGATGAATGAAGAGGAAGGTGTCTTTAATTCATATATCCAGACGCGTTTACAGTCTGTTCATCCTGCATAATATTACTTTTACATGATCAGTTCGGATATCGTCTCAGCAGTTAATCAGTTTTTGTTTTAATTAAACGGGAGCTATTTCGAATGTTTGTATGTTTTAAGTGAAAATGATTTATTTCTCTTGACTAGATATACTTCGAAAGGTTGAATAAATAATTTTTTATTTGAATATTTGCAGATATTTGCATAATGATAACGTTATTAATTGCGTTTGATGATAAAAAAGATTTTTTATTCATAATCACATAATGAATGCTTGTATGTGAAACTTGTGAATACATAGCCACGCCAAATAGTTAATCTACACTTTTCAAGTGGTCTCACTTCTAGATATCATCCAAGGATGAATCATCAATTCATCCAACAGCATGCGTTCAGACGGATCTTTCTTCAAAAGCTTAAATTACAAACATTATTTCAACTCATAAAATAACAAAAGTAAAAAATGAAAAATACTTTGTTAATCACATCTTTTGCTGCATCTGACACAGAGTCTGGAATGGTAAATTCACAAGTGCTGATTAAACGCATGGTCGCTTTCTGCGAAGGAGCGAAAAAAGGTGGGTCGCCAACCAAAAATTCATAAAGCAAAACACCCAGTGCCCAGATGTCAATCTGTGTAAAACAGATTCACAATATATGAAAAAGTAAATTGTTAAACAGTTAATTCATTTAAAAAAAATCAGCAGTTATTCATCAAAATAGAATACCTTTTCATCATAACTGTCGTGACATATCATTTCAGGAGGCAAATAATCTAACGTTCCACAGATTGTTTTGCGTCTGAAAGAAGTAAACACGATGGGATCTGAAAGTTATAATTTTTTTACTTTGCATTACAAGTTCGCCTACCTTGACGATGCTACATTTTCCAAATCAACTGCCCATCCAAAGTCAGCCAATTTCAGTAAGCCTCTAGAATCTACCAAGATATTTTCCGGTTTAATGTCACGATGAATTACGCGTTGACTGTGCATATAACTGACTGCGCTGACCAGCTGGCGCATATACTACAAAAAATTATAATCATAGTTACATCAAACTCCACATTATAAGTAACTCAAATTACATTAGCTGAACGTTCTTCAGAAAACTTTTGTTCTTCTCGCAAAATAGCGTAAAGCTCCCCCTTGGAGGCATATTCTAATATAAGAACTACACGTAAATCATCATGAAAATAACCATGCAGACGAAGAATGTTTGGGTGCCTACAATTTTTAAAAGGCATTTATATTAAACAGAATATCAATTAAGGAGACAAAAAACATTAAGAAACAATTTACTTAAGTTTAAACTGAATTTCAATCTCGCGACGTAATTGAATCTCAACACCTGCTTTGATAAGTTGGGACTTGAATAGAACCTAAACATAATTCATGTATGACATGCCTTAAATAATAATTCATAGACAAATCTAAAAAAAATTAGGATAAACAAAATAACAATAATACTTACTTTCAAAGCAACAATCGCATGCTTTTCTTTTAAACGCGCGAGATAAAGATGACCGTAACGACCTCTTCCCAAAGGACGGCCAATATGAAAATTGTTCAAACTCCATTTCCTAAATAAATAAATATATACACTTGTTTTTGACACCTTTTGTCACTTTTTGTATATGATACATAGAAGTATTATAAAACTACTTGACAAAATCAGACATTTACCTCACAGTTGACTCCGTTGAAGTTTCTTGAACTTTTACTGTCTTTGAAGCAGTCTTATTTTCTTCCATTATTCTCAAACAAAAAAAATATTAAAATGTATTATTTCTCTGAAAATTTCCAAAAACCTAAAATACTTTACAAAATCAAGCAATGCACATAAATAAACAATTCCCAACAGAACAATTAAAACATTCGTGAACTTTAAAAAGCCTTCGTATTTTAAATACTGAATAAACTATTTAAAATATAAAGTCACATTAAAATACATTATACAAAATAAATATATGGCCACAAAATTAATAGGTTAGAATTATATATAACTATTTAAAAATTCAGTAAAAATGCAAACAAATGTAAAATAATTGTGTACATATAGAAAACTAAATTATCCAATAAAATTCATGTGAAATTTAAAAACTATGTAAAAATTATTATTGCTTAATAAAGTTCATTTTCAAGTAAAAGATACCTTTATAAGTTACAGTCTTGTCCAGATGAGGAAATACAGAACTCAATACTGATAATACTTGTCAACCAAAGCAGCAAAATAGATTGAATAACTGTGACAGTAAAAAAGAAAAGCATGTTTAAATATAGTTTTTAATAATGACCGATATGTGGTGGGCAATAATTTTATATTATTTATTCATATATTTTTCACTATTTGAGTATATTAATATTTATCAATTTATCTTTTCTAGAAATGTATGCATAAAAACAATACAACAGGACCTTGCCCATTTACTGCCCCTCAGCTTTGAGTTACCCAATTTCTCGCACGGTGATTGGTTCGACTTTGTTCAGCTGATGCTACTTCCGTTTCAGCTATATTCTCATTTTAATTGATTCGCTCGGTTTTATATTGCCGTAGTCAGTTGTCAATTATGGCTCATTTTAAAAATATTAACTTTTTGCAAAAATCTTTTTTGTCAGTCAACTTTAGTTTTTTATATTTTAAAATAAGTAATTAAAGTTAATAATTAGTTGAATAATTTTCTTTAAATTAGTATATTTGAATGAAATTAATATTAGCTATGACTGCAAATCAGTTTAATAAATTATTCAGAAGTGTCGCAGAAAGTACAAAACAAGAATAAACTATTGAAAATGTCTCATTCTGTGTAAAACGTCAGATAGCAGAATGCAAACGACGAGCCGCTTAATGATTGTATATAAACCATTGAGTGTAAGTATTTAATTAGTAGATTCAGTCAAATTTTGTGCCCATGACTTTACAGCTTACTCGAACTCGACTCTTAGGCACGGAAAGAGAATAAAATTTATGGGAAACACATTGCATAATATTAGCATTTGCTTCATCAAATAGCTTTTGATTAATAATACGGCTAATATTTTACGAAAAATGATAAATTGTTGAATTATGATATGAAATTTAGATTTAAAAAGTCAGCAATCTGCAAATTATTATCAAAGCAACGCAGTATCTAAGGCAGTTGATTGATAAAGTCGATCATTTTCAGCAGTAATTAGCAAAACAAAGAGGAAACTTTTCACACGTGCTAGGTGTAAATTTCAAAATTTTCAAAAAAAGAGCATCACAGTTGTTGTTTTTACATAAATTTTAAGAATCACAAAATTTGAGAAATAAATTTAATCTTCAGAGTCATATTTTTGATAAATTATAAAACTTGTTTTAGCGTAGAAACGTTCTAACAGTTCATTACAGTACATCATCATGATGTATTACCATAGTGCAAAGCAGGCATTATTTGTAATGGTTAATTTTGAAATTTCACGACATGCACAGTTTAAATATATGTGTTATATGTTGTGCATATAAATGTGTGTGTGTGTGTGTGTGTTATATGCTTGCACAAGTATGATCCAAAATATGAAATTTTTCTCACGGTCAAAGCACATTCTATGTATAAAATTTAATGTTTACGAAAAAGGAAAATGATGCAACAAATGCAACTTTTTATAAACTGAACATATTGAATTTGGGTATCAAATGCTGTAAATATCTTTTTCTCATAAATTTTCCGTGATTAGATAGACATGGAATTAATTATTAGTGAACGTAAATTTATTTTTATTCTAATTTTGAATGTCAGTTTTATTGAGCAGTTTTTTTTATTTCAAGATTAAAATGTATATTATGCATCGAGTGTGTCATTGATGTGTTTTTCCAACTGTCGATAATGACTTCCTACTATGTACAGAATAAAAAGTGACATTGAAATGTAGATAATGACGAAGTTCACGACTGCAGTTTATGTAAATTAGATGAACAAAAAAAAGTAGAAAAATATTGAACAACTCATGAGGATGAAATTTAAAAAAGGCCTATTGTTAAAAGTAAACTGTTAATTAAATGTTAAAAAGTGGCATTTTTTCTTCGGCTAGCATTGTCGTGGAAAATAATTTGAACGCTAATGCTTTACTGTTGGGGATGGTTTTCAAAGCTGATTGTTTACCCAGTTAGCAAAAGATGCATTCTTGATTGTAGAACATCGACAACAACAACAACAACCAAGGTGGACAATTTTGTTTACCAGTCAGTCACTTGGTGATACTGGCAAACTTTCACATTGTGAATAAACAGTTTGCATTTAGTTTTAATGTCATTCATTCATTGGGATGTTTGCCGCTGAGCGAGAAAGTATTCTTCACGAAGGTTATTTATATTTAAAAGAAAAAATTTTCCTTTCGAAAGTGAGTAAAATTTCTATTATTCAAAATATTCTCTTGCATCCTGGTGTTGTTGTTGTTGTTCATATAATTTTGCATATTATATCCCAGAGATGGAATAAAGTTTATGTAGTGCTTTGTGGGAAAAGTTGCAACGGCAATGACAGACTGGAAATATACCACAATGAAGATGATGTTCAGCTCGGTAAAATGATTTGCCTGATTCCACTTGCAGAATGCGTAGCCATCCAGTTGACAAAAAGCGATGAAAAATTCGCACCATCCATTCTTACTGTTTATTTAATAAAGAATAAACTGGAATTTACCTGCACTCATGATGGAAATTTAGAAGTAGGCTGTTTTGTTTTTCGTTCAATTTTTAATTTTATCATTATTGTGATACAATTAACTGCGAGTAAAATTATAAAATGAAATCAAAAAAAATTTATCTTTTTTTTTCCAATTCCAGTACTGGAGAAACACCATGTGCTATGTAGCATTTAAAGATGCAAATTTGGACAATTCACTTCTTGTCAATCAAAATATACTGAAAAGTGAAAAATATGGATTCATGAAAGAAATTTTGCAAGGTAAAAAAAAGAAAAATCACCAATTAATCCATTTCAGCAGTTGTATTTTGAACAAAAAAAAACACGCGTAACTTGATTTTATTTTTTCAACAGTTTACCGTATGCCATTTCAAAGGGTTTTTTTCATTTCTCCAATTTCTTCCTTGAAAAATAAAAAAGTCAATAAAATTGATGTTTTTAAGCTTTGAATGGAAAAGAAGCTTTCCAAGTGCAATTGTGCCATTCGACGAGTTCAAATCATCAACCGGGAAAATATTTGTTGTTTGTCGAAAATGATTCGCTCTGTCTCTTTTTGCAAGAAATGACCATTCATTTACAATTATTTCCATGCAAACAGTTCGCGTGGTAAGATCAAAAAGAGATTATAAATTTGCATTAATTTATAATCAGAATGATTTCGATCGCAGGTTAGCCGATGGAGAGTGTTGTTTTGCTTTTCAACTACAAAATGGACATATCTTCGAGCTGAGCAGCGACAAGTCGGAAAAAATCGTGAACAAAATTCAAACTTGGTTCTCTCTAGTCGCCATTGATGGCAGTTCTGCAAAATTGTTGCTACAAATGGCGTACAAGTGTTTCTACAAGCTGACTCCACTCTTGCCCACTTCCATCGACTACAGCATCAAACACCGATTGGCAACAAGCGAAAATGCGAAATTGAAAAAAACAGTGGAACAAGACGAACCGCCGGGTTATGGTTCACAACTGGTGAGTATGGATTTTGGAAATTTAAATAGCAAAAAAATGGTCGGCATTGTCACAGCGTTCACAATTTGCAGCAATCAAACGGTTTTTCGCAACCAACGCCGCTGAAATGGTCCAAGCAAGAGGAATTAAAACGAAGAAGCGACATACAACCGATGCAAAGTTGTCGGAATGAGCAATGGAAATTTGAAAAATTGGAGAAATTTTCGAAAAATTATCCTCCAAAGCAAGACTACAATCGAATTTCAAAAATGCAATTCAACACCGCGCACGATGGACATCCACAGCTCGACATCAAACATGCTACACCAAGACAAACATGCGATGTAAAAATCACCGACGTATGAAAAACAGAACGAAAGAATTTATTTTTCCACGATTGCTTCTTTTTGAATAAATTACAATAAATTAAGTTTGCAGTGAAATGAACATTTTGTAAGAAACAAAAAAAAACGCGTAAATTTTTCAGTGTGATCTTTCAATTGGTACAAATCACACCAAGTAAATACAGTTGTCCTGCCGCTTTATCATTTCACAATTGCATAAGTTGGTCTTTCTTATGTCGAGTGATTGCCATTTGATGCTGAAAAGCTCAAGTCAATCAACAATTACTATACTGATGGTCAATGTTGTAGAAAATTAATAAATCATCCAAACCTGCCACTGTTGGATCAAATTTTCCCAAAAGATGTTGTTGATCAGCATGACGATCTTTCTTCAATGGCAAATCAGGTGAAACATCTTCTCTTGTATGACGGGATTTTTCTTGACCACGAGACTCCTTCCTGGAACGACTGCCACTGTACAACCTATGTCGGCTTATTCCACCCTTATTATTACGTAACGTTGACCAGTCATGCCGACCCCGTGATACTGATCGACTCCTGCGCCGGTACCGTAATCCTGAACCAGAACGACTGAAAAACAACAGGCGAGTAATTTTCGTCACTCCCTTATAAGGCAATTTAATATGCAAGCATGTAACTGGATAAAAAAAACAATTTCAATCTGTAATTTTCTTATTTTCTCCAATACTAACACTTACTGTTTTCCGTATTCGCTTGTATCCAGACGATTTCGCCTTTCGGAATCATTAGAATTTGTGTATGTACGCCGTCCACTTCGTTGTCCACTGTTGGGCAATTTCTAAAGAAAACAAAAAGATAAATCATATAGAAGCAATTGATTGATTGATTCAATCCAACGCACCTGCATCATGTCGATCGTTTCTTTAATTTTCGCGTAGCCAACATGCTGCTTGCCGGTCAAGTGTTCTTCAAGTCTATGTAGACTGTCTCCAACGATCAGAAAACAGCCGCACGTATCGCACACTTCCATCAATTTCATTTCAGTCGCTGGTAGTTGTTGTTCAATTTCCTGAAAAGCCAACGTGCTCTCCGCTTATATCACTGATATTAATAATATCCGATTGCAGTAAACGACAACAAGCAAACCAACTTTCGTCACTTGATCAAGTTCGTTGGCCAAATCTTCGGCCATTTTCACAACGCTCTGCGCTTCTTCAACTTTACCCTCAGCACCAAGCTGTTCTGCTTGTGCATGCAAAGCGGCCACTTTTTCACTCAAAATTCGAAACTTTTCGTCGTTGCGATGTTTTGTAGAGTCGATTTGCTAAAAACAACAACAACAACAACAACAAAATAATAAACAACGACAACAGTAAACAATACAAAAATATCATTTGCAAAATAACCTTGCCACCAGGTTGTGTAAGTTCCAATCGTTCTTTGTTTCTACGTATTTTCCGATCAATATCTGCTTGCAATTGCAACAAGTAATCCAGAAATGCTTGCTCATATCCGCATTTTCGAAATCGACTACTCGTACGATACTTTTCTTTCAATTTTTCACAATGAATTCGATTACAATGACCTTAATGTAAAAAAATTTTCAATCTTCAAATCTAATTCAATCAATATAATACATGTATTAAAAAACAAAAATCACCTAAATCGGCTTTGGTATTCGTGAACAAATCAGATGGACAAAAATCGACCAAATAATGTTTGCAAACCTAAAATCAATTCAAATATTGTATATTTCAAGCAAAATTTATCTTATAATCTCAAAAAAGAAACTATTAAAATAACCTCACAAATATGCAAAACAGTGTACATTAAAAGCATATACATATTCTTCAATTTCTAACAACATCCATATTTATAGCAACATGTCTTCATTTAGCATTTTTTCATTTACTCTTAACAATGAATTTAGTTTGAAAAATAAAAAATCATAGAAAAAGAGTATATAAAACAAAAAAATTCTGCCTTTCAGTTCTGCTGAAACTACATGAAAATTGCTTCCAATACGGAAACAATAACTAGTGAAGTATGGCTGAGTTAAGCTGATACGCGCTTTGTTGCCTCATCCATCATGTTTGCAAAATTCAAGTAGCAAATTGCCAAACCTGAACACAAAATTAAACAAAAGATTCTTTAACAATATCAAATAGTACACTGTTGGTGAAGTTCCATTATGGAGGAAAAATAAATTCATATTTCTCATATTTGTTAATTTACCTCTGGATCATCAAAAGACAATAGTTTTTTGGCGTCTGATGTCAAAGCATTTCGATGAGGGCCCATCAACTCATCCAGCATTAAAGCCAGTTCACGAGTGGCAGCCATGGTAAAAGTGTGATGACGATTACTATTTAAGTATATATTTTCAACACCTGAAAAATGTCAAATAAATCATGACAGAAAACACACACAATGTTTATTTAACATCACGTCCAACCAATATTCATTTACAACAAGTTTGAAAGCATGCCAAAAATATAAAAACAAATAGACAATAAATTTGAAAGTAATAACTCATTCGCACAAACAATTAAAATAAAACGAGGCAACATTGTTTGATTAAACAAATTTCATGCTCTAATTTAGAGTACAGTAAATAAATACATTCAAGAACAATTACATGCATAATGAAACGTAAATGAAATTATATGTCTAATTTTATTAAACATAAATATGTAAACTATCACTAATAAAATAGATGCAGCAATTTTACTTAATCTTACTTTAATCATCGTCATTCAATGCTCAATACCACATATCTAACAATCACATGTATTGGTTCTTTATAATAATTGTAACATTATGTTTGCATATATGCATGTTAATAATAATATAAACTTTCTGTAAACATGTATTACTGCCTAATCATTCATGTTGAACTTAAAAGTATTTTTAATTAAAAAAATACGTTGTAAAAGCGACAAAATTTCATTCTGACTTTCACCTTGGCACTTAGTATGCACTGTTCCATTCTGATCAGCTATTTTGGAGTTTATTTTATTAGTTCTTATAAATACGCTTGACTATTATGTCAGTAAAATGCTCTGTCGTCGTTGTACTTTCCCTTTTTGAAAATTATTGTTAATAAAATAAATGATTTTAGTAAAATAAAATTTAATCAAATAAGAAAACATCGCATCATGAAAAAAAATGTGATGAAATATATTCATTTCATTATGAATAATAATTTTAATCGATTGTTTCACTTATTTTATAACGTAGTGCAATATAGTCGATTTTAATAGAAATAAAAACTGCGCATGAATATAAAAATAAAGCATTGCTTATGAGTTAAAGAAATTAATTTCGAATGAAAGGCAATCGGGAAAATGTTATTTTCAAAACAATCTTTATCAAATAATTATCATAAATTGTTTACAAATTACTAATTTGCTCGCGTTAGAAAACGACTGAATTACTAATATTATTTGAATTTGTTTATTATTGACTTGTCTTTCAAATTGTACATTAAATCTGATTTCAAATTTTTCTGATTTTACACAGAAGGTTTCAGATCAATTGTTATTATAATGCAACGCAACGTCGGAGTAACAGATTATAACAATGTCACCATGTAGGCAGGGCACATTTATTTCACGGAAGCAGAGTGCCAGGCCATAATATGCAAAGACTATGCGAGATGCACAAGATCTGAAGACGGCATATAAATCCTAGCAAGCGACGAAAAGAGTTTTTCAATAATTTGTTATCGAACACCACTAGAGATATCTCTAGTGATTGGAGTCATCTTTATTTTTTCATATTTCTGTGTGGTTTTGTATCTTCTAAGAACAAAGCTTATTACAGTACTGTGAATTACGATAGTACTGAGATGGCAATAGCAAAAATGCACAGACTAATAGTTAAGCAAGCTACAGAACAGAAGGAGGAAGAGAGTGCAACTGCAACTCAAAGAAAAATTTTCTCAACAAAGTCGGAAAATCGTTATAATTATTTCAATAATGCCACTGCAACTTTTGCACATTTGGAAATTATTTTCTGGGCTTCTAAATACTGATTTTTTAAAAGCCGTTTTGACTTTTGTACGTTTTCTGCAGTAATAAATTAAATAAATTTGTTGACATGTTTATTATCTCATTTGATTCATTTCACATTTTGTGCTGTTCAGTTTTTTTTCAAAAAATCATCAAATTTATTTTATGATAAAAATATTTTTTCGCTGTCAAAATAGTAATAATAGCAAATATTATGAAACCAAATTCCTGATTGTAACCTGAGGAATATTGCAGGTGAATTTGTAGCACGCGATCAACAAATGCACGTTTAGCATTTTAAAAACAAAGTTTCCAATGCTTTATGTTAATTTGTATGAGATATTGAGAACTGAAGAATGAGATATTTGAATGAAAATTTTTAAATGTTATTTATCATCCATCGTCATTGACTGTACTAATATTTGTCTGGTATAGGTTACTAATAGCTATTATTTGTTTAAATTAAAAAACACTTGCATTAAATGAATTTTAAAATTCTAAATATTAGCTTAATACTAAAGATTGTAACATAATGTTGCAATAACTTTTTGAAAATGCTGAATTTTTTTAAACGGAATAATTTTACAAAAAAATATAATGCAACATTAGAAATGTGTTTTTGAGTTAATCCGTCGTTTATTTTTGTAATATGAACTTCAGGCTGTTATCCATTGTATCAATTTAGGACTTGATCGTTATTTTGATGGAATTTTTGGATCAACGATCCATGCTGAATTACAGGAAAGCACTATTTGTACTATTCAAAAAAAAACTATTCGTAAAGCGTTGATTTACAATCACATCAACATATGGAATCTGTGCACATGAGCGCATTTTACGCTCCATTGATCTCATGTTTAAACTGCTAAATTCATTTCTCAGCTAAAATAAGATGGAAATGATGAGCAACTGAATAGCTGCAGAAAAATGGTCAGTAAGTTCTTAATTAAAATTATGATAAGCAGTTTCCGTTCTTGCTTTGATTATATAATTTGCTTTTTTTTACTTTATTTTGATTCTGTATTGCTGATTTTATTTTTTACGAGTTGAAGTTACAATCTGATGTACATAAATTAACAAAAAGCTTAAATGAACTTGCATTTATTTATTTTGTAGATTATATGAACAATAATTTGTAAAATTGTGGTAAAATTACTTTTTTTAATTTGATTATTACTTTATTTATAGATAACATATATATAATTATTATAATGAATTTTAGCTTTGGGATGAAATATTAAATGATAGTCATTATTTAACTTTACAGTAGATTTACTGTAGTTTATTTTGAGGTAATGTTTACTTAGCTGTTTTAATTGCTTTTAGTTATCAATTTTTATATTGTAATTTTTAAACATTTTTGAAGTAACTTTAGTTTCAAATTAATAAGGAATTTTTGTCTAAGGTTTCATTTCTGTATATTTGGTCTGTTTTATGTTTATTTATCTACGTACTGGTCATTTAACTTCTTCAAAAAATCTTCACTTTGATTTTTTTAAAGCAATATCTATATAATTTTGAAAACTTTTTAACGCTAATTTAATAATAAAGCTTTAAATTTATTATTTTTACTTTAGTTTGGTTCGTTGTTTAGCGTGTACGTTTACTGGTTCGCAGAAGAAATGCGGTTGTCGACAGAAACTGGCGTATTTTATTATTTCATTCTAGATCATATCACTTTTGAGCATAAACATGATTATATTTTAGGAGAATGCTGAGAATTCTCAAAATTTATGCTGGTCACTTCCAGGTTTCCTTTTTAATTCCTTAGTTCATTTTCTGCTCCTGTTTTGTTTTTTGTGTTTTATTTATTAGATTTTGAATTTGAAAATAATTTAATCTATTTTTATTTTTAGATTGTTATAGTACGTGGGATGAAGGCGAATCGGATACCAATCATGCACCTGCGGTGGCACTTCGAGTTCCCGGTTGTAAGTTTTGATAGGAATTGGAATTATTGCTATTAAAAAAATCATTTTTAAGTTAACAGTTTTGGCAGTGATGAAAATTGTGAGATACCAGTAACAATAGTAGAATTTCGTAATATAGGTAGGCGTTTACGATGTGAATTTGTTAAATTTCTTTACAGTCTGAATGGGTTTTTAGATTTCGATTCCAACGACAATTGTTCAGAAGAGTCGGACAATGGTAAGTGATTTTGATCGAAATTCGGTGAACACTCGATATCTCTTTGGTACGTTTCTAGCAGAATGCCATTTGAAAGAAAAGGCATCCTCTTGGGATGACGTGTCTGAATTTTCAAATGAAACTGTTGAGACTGCTGTTTACCGTATGACACTGAACGATATCTACATCCGCAATAATGGCTTGCTGCAAACATTTTTGAACTGTTGCTTTCACTCCCAGATAATGAAAGGCTTGAGATCTATGGACTGTCATATCTTGACAGATGCGCAATGCTGCATCGTGCCTGCTATTTGTGCTGGAAGAAATGCCGTGTTTCATTTCCCAAGGGGTTCCGGCAGGCTCGTCGGATTTTTGGCGCCAATTTTGAATTGGATATTGAAGCAAAAAAATGAAAAAGGCCAACAGCCAACATCCTGTGAAATGAATCCCCAGGCAGTGATTGTTGCACCGTCGACAAATTTTGTTTCGGCAATTTTTCATCGCTGTTTGGATTTGGCCATTTGCACAGATTTGGTCATCCGATGTGCCATGTCCAGTGAGTGTTGGAAGTTGGTTGGAAGTCATCCAGAATTGGGATGCGACGTTCTCATTGGCACTCCAGAGGGTTTGCAGAAATTTCGCAACGAAAACTGCTCCATGTTCGACAATTGCCGATTTTTGGTTGTCATGCAAGCTCCTGAAATATTTTTTTTATTCGAAGATCAAATGACTAGTCTCCTTTGTGATTTTCCAAAGGACAACACTAATGTGTTCTGTTTTTCAGCGCGTTATACTGATCATCTATACACTTTTTATAGGGAAAAAATAGATTCAGATTTGGTATTCCTGCCAAATCAGCCCAACTGATGCAGCTTTTCTGATGCACTATGCATGAGGGCATATGTGATACAATTTTTGTGATATGAGCTATGTTGAAATATTTCGTGTGATGCAGTCATTTTTTGCACTGTTTACAATTTCAACTGCTATTTTCTGTCTGCGATTTTCAACTTGCTCATTTTTTTCTTTTCCTCACTAGTTCGAAACAAATGCGCGTCATATCTGGTGGATGTCGAATTCTCTTTTGATAAGTTTGATGTAGATGATTGCAATAAGAGGGGGGGATATATGTGCATCTTTAATCAGTTGATCCGTATGTCAGTAAATCCTCTAATTTGTGCATATTGTTTCATTTTTGTTTTTATTTAATGTATAGTTTTTTAAAAAAATTCTAAATGTTTGTCTTTTTTACTTTCAAACATTGACGAAAATGGAAATGAATAGGAAGAATTTTCTTAATAATTTAAAAATCATCAAAATTTCAGATGAAAAGAAGCGTATGTAAATTTAAAAGGAAAATAAAATCGAGATCATAAACAAGTAATGAAAAAAAACACCGAAGTAGTTGTTCTGCAAATTACGATTGATTATACGACAGCTTTTTTCCAATGAATAATAATTTTTTAGTTTTTGAATTTCTACGCAACATGATGGTAATGGAAAAATTCGCTTTATTGGAACTGACATGAGAAGCATTATTTTAATAAAAAAGTAACGTCAGTATATATATACTGTAAGTTTCAGAAAAATTAGAATTCAATTTAGTCGCAGTTTTGAGAATCAACTTCAAAATATATTTCTCAAATTGACATTTCTACCCAGAATCGGATATTCCTTCTTGTTTTTTTAATAAAAGCAACTGAAAAGCAAAAATAAATTCATTTTCAAATAATTGTAATCAATTCAGTTTCCTTGCTTGTTTTTGCATTGAAATATTTGATTGGCAAAAATAAAATGTTGGCAAACTTCCCCCAGCCAAGTTGCGTGGTAGAACAACAACAGGATGCCACACCCCGAATAGCACCTTTTCCTGTGGACAGTTGTGGAGAAACAAGCTCTCGCTAAACTATGAGATGCGGCAGCACATCAAAGGCGATCGACGCTGAAAACCCTCGTCGCTGTCTATCACAACTGACAGTTGTGGAGAAACAAATGCTTGCTAAACCACGAGTTGGAGCCATGTTGTTGGCACAGCCGTATTCTGAAAAGACGTAAAACAAAGGAAGTACATCTGGTGTTATGGCAGAGAAGATCACGTGACTGTTGGTAGAACAACCGATATAAGTCTGCTGGAGAAATGAAGCGAGAACGAGATTTGGAAGGGGCAAGACAAAACATTCAGAGAAGAAGCCGAAGTGCTGCTTTAGTAGAAGACCCGACAGAGAAAAAGAACGGATTTTGACCTTTAGTCATGCTTACGCATTATCCGTTGTATTCTCGTAGTCTACTTCTGTATGTCTAGAGAATCTTAGATAATCGTAAATTTTTGACTACGGCTAATTCTGACACTTAGTGCAGAAAGTTAAAGCTCAGTGAGACCCGCGATTCGGTAGAAGAACTACAGTCAGTCTTGGAACCTGACTGTTAGTAACCCAAGTGTAGCAGTTGTTCCCTGCCATTGCTACATTGATATTTTTTTAATGTACACAGAAAATATGCGAATCGCCTTCAATATCGTATGAATTAGTGATTTGCAAGAAACAAAAAGCAACTTTAACCGGGAGGCACTCAGATAATGAATTTAATGAAGTTCAAGGGCACTCCTTATTATGTAATATTGTGTGTGTATGCAATTTTTGCTTATTTGACTCTGGGTTATATAATTGTTCAGATTTTATTCTAATAAATCTTTTATATTGTCCATGAACGCGAATAAAAGAGAAGGATGAGACGGGCTTAACATTTATTACTAAAAAATTACAATATTTTACAATTGACTAGAGATTGCTATCCACAATTAGTTTACTAAAAATTTTATTGGGACATTTGCATAAAAAACTTCATGTTAATGCATTCCAATGGAATTTTTGTTAATGAACAAATTTGTTAAGTTGTAATTTTTAAAATTTTGCTTCGCCATTTGCGCTAGCAAGAAGTGAATAAAATTTTTTTTTAATTCCATTCAAGCAGTGCAATATACGTGCGCGCAATAGATTTAATGCAAATTTTGATCAGCCAGTGAAACATGATGAACGTTTTGATGTTATCATTTATTTTGAAAAATGGTTAAAAATAATTTTCCATTTTCAAAATGTTGCAAATATTGGAAATAAAAAATAAAATCTTATTTAACTGTCAAACGATTGTAATGAAAAAAATTATCAATTTTCAAATATTTTTGTCAAGGTTTTAAATTGTTGCCAACGGTTTCATAATTGGACCATACTATGCTTTGAAAATGCAATTGAAATTATCAAATGCTCATTTATTTCTATAGGTGGCAGTCAAAACTTGCTGAAACGTCACTTTTATTATTATTAATCTTCAATTTAATGCTGGGCAGATTGTGAGTAAGAGAATAACGACATGCATGTCTTCAGCAGTTCCGTATTATTCATTATGCATGAATGATTTGCATTATTATAAATCATAACTATTGCTTATAAATATTCTTTGCAAGTAATTAATTTCTTATATACTGTTATAAAATTAATCAGTTTTTTGATTTACGATTCTTATACAGCTTTCCTGTTATTTAAAGTTGAAGTGTGCTTTGCTGGCAAAAATTGTACAAATTTTACACCACGCCACGTTTTCAACATCTTTCATAATACTAATCTTTAGAATTCATCAAATAATAATTTTTACTACAGAAATAGAATTTCTCATTTGCTATTTGCAACTTTAAAAATTTGTTTAAACTTGCACAAATACGTTAATAGATGACTAAGCACTGATGACACCGAGCAGAGAAAAAGCAAGAGTCCTTTCAATTTTACATTTTGCTTTTCAAATATTGGCAGTTACTTGTAGTAAAACAACATGTGGTAAAATGAAATATTGATCTCTACGATTGTTCAAAGTGAAGATAATTTTCAACAAAGAAATGTTACATAAATCATGTATTCCTTTGAAAACAACTGTCAAGCTTATTTTATCTTTTGGCAAAATGAAACAATAATTTTTCAAAACAGCTAAAAATAAAAACTAAAAATTGAAAAGGTTTTTTATTTTTGAAAGCAATGAGCTGAAGAAAGCTGATTTAGTGAACAGATGTAGAAAATCCTCTTATATAAAATGGTGCCAGAAGTTCACGAATATAAATAACATAGTTTACGACAAATTGAAAAATATGTATGCACCTTTAAATATTTTTAAAACGTTTATCTTAATAAATTTATTTATTATTGGAAAATGCTGTAAATTTAACTGCATCATTTTTATTATTAAGTTGCTTTTAACAAAGTTTGATAATTCAATTCTGCTGTAAAACAGCGCTGCTGATATGCAGTTAATAGGCTAATTTTTTAAATAATATGTAATGATGGTAAATTTAAAATTTAATAATTGCATATTAATCTTTTATCACTTCACTGAATGAAATATCGTTTTGAACAACTGTTTAGAATATAATTTGCTTGAGGGTAATACTTTTGTTTGTTTGTTTTTTGAGTATTTCAAATGCAATATGCAATCAAATTTTTATTTTAAAACTATTTTGCTGCAAAAAAATGACCAAATTAATGTAAATGACAAGATGTAAACTTTTTTATGAGATGGAATAAATATGATTCAAAATATTAATTACAGTAAAATTTTCTATTTTATCATGTCGTATTCTGTAAATTCAATTTCAATTATTTCAATCAGATAATGTGAAATGATCTACTTTTCAATGCTCAAAATGTTAAATGGTGAAAATTGTTTCTTGCTTATTTCTAGGAACTTCAAAGATCTACAGTAATTATTTTTGTTGGTAAAGATTCTATTTAGAGAGTTTTCGAAATTTGACATGCAGTAAAACATTCGTATTAAATTTGGTTTTTTGATTAAAAATTATTTTTTTAGACTTGTTTAAAGTATGAGTGAGAGAAAGCGAGTTTATTATATAAAACCTGATAAAGAGATTAAAGACGAAGTTATACGTTTGTACAAAAAGTCACGTTGGAAAAGCAATGTTCCTATTATATATCATGCTGTGATATAAATTAATAAATATTTCACAAATTTTATAATAACAGTTTAGATTGTTGAAATGCCATTGCTATTACCGAGTGCAGTATTTCAATGGAGTACTGGCCCAATAGAGTATGCATGAATAATTTGTGCCATTTGTTATGCTCGTTTTTCTTTTGACTTTTAGGCAAGTCCAAGAAGGCAGCTCACACGAATGCCTCGTTGCAACTACTGTTGGCAAGAATCACATTTTGAGATTCACACGAATTATTTTAAATGAAAATGCTAATGATGGGAAGAAACTGCAATTTAAGAAAAAGTGTGACATTCGTTTCCAACGAGCTGTTCAAATTGCGAAGTACATGCCTCAAGATGCTCGTATACTTGCCCTAGGAACAAATTTATTTGATGCTATTCTTCGACTGAATGAAAGTGATCAAGGTAAACTTTTCACAAATGAACTCCAACTATTACTATGCAATCGATTTTTTAAAAAATATTTTTATATCATTATAAAATTTTATTTCACAGTTGCAATTCATAAGCAATTTAAATGGAGATAAAAGAAAAGTTCAATCATTGGATCATATTTTAAATTTGGATTTGCTATAATAGCATTGAAATTTTTTGCATAAACTTTTTCTTTGAAACTTATGCAATTTTGCGGTAATTAAGTGTATAAATGTGATTTGATATTTATTCTAAACTATGGAATTTTTATTGAAATAAATTATTCGAACAAATATGATTGAATTAAATATTTGTGTATATAAATGGATTCTTAGCTTTCGAAACATTTTTCTTCATCATATGCAATTTTTAAAAATTATTTATTTATGAATATTTGTCAAAAAATATTATGCATTGTGCACTAATTTTTTAGTTAATGTAACAAATATCCAAAAAACGCTGCTTTTAGCTAATGGAGAAGTTTCAAAATTACAAAGTGCCATTCCTGCAGGAAGTGGTGGGAAGTCATTCTCTTGGAATAAGATTAAAGCTGGTTTATTAATTACGGTTTTTTCAAATGGTTCAATTAGTGTATACGATATTGAGAATGGGGCTAAAAATGACTCAGCTGTGCCGTCGATTGAAAATTACAAAGTTTGCTTGATCAATGAAATCCACTGGCATCCAAAAATGGAATGCATTTTCGGTGGTGCCGGTAAAAATGGAAAAATTTGTATGTAAGTATATTATTCTTTTACAATTGTTAAAACATGTGAGTTTGATTTCTAATTTTGACATTTCTGTTATGAAAAATTATAATATATTAGTGATTTTGTTTCTATTTATCAAATTTAAGAAGTAAAATTTTTATTTTTAATAAAAATGTTCATTGTAGCTGGGATCGTCGAATCAAAGCTTCCGAATTTCTAGTGCATAATTTTTCCACCCATGTTGGCAATGAAGTTTCATCCTTTTCTTTCAACTGCTTCAACGAAAATATATTAGCATCTGCCTCTGGTGACAAAGTATTCAATTACAGATATTGAAAAGTTTCTCCTTTCTTATCTTTTTTATTCTTTTCTTCTTTTTCGTGTTTCTACATTAAAAAGTGTGCCTTCTTATTTATTATATTTTGTCATTAATTTTGTAATATTTTCTTCATTTAGTACATTAACTGAAACGTTTTAGACAGTTAAATTATGGGATTTGAGGAAAACTGGCCGACCGTTGCATATTTATTTTCCTGGAAATGTCCCAAAGAAGGTATGCTATTGTGCATTACTTTTAATATTTTTAAACATAGGCAATAATAATATTCTTTATCATAATAAAAATTATAAAAATAATGCCGTTTTTGCAAAAATTCTGCGGTAAAGCATTCGAAAATAAAAAATGAAATTTATATTGAGTTTCTACAATTCTACAGCTTATGTGGTCTCCACGAAACGAAGTGATGCTTGGATGTGCTTTCCAAAAAGATGGACTTGTCATATATGACGTCAAGTATGATGAATAGTTATCACAAGAATTGCACCTGTAGAATGAATGACTGTTATTTAGTGCGATTGGTCAGGAAATTGTTGCGGATGACTGCAATGATTATTGGGATAAAGATGCTATACCTGAATCATTGGTTAGTTTAGTGCATTAAAAAATTCTTTTTTTCTATATTTCATGATAAGATTATTGCTTTATTATAAATAGTTTGTTCATTCTGGATATAAAAACAACATTTTGGACTTTGACTGGAATTCTCATCTTACTTGGTTTCTTGGTTGTTCAAATGACAGAGGCATCATTTCTGCATGGATACCGGTAAGTGCAGTGAAAGGAAGTTTTTTTTTGAAATTTCATTGATTTTTTAGTCAAAAGATATTGTTAATGACGAAGATGAACCTGGTGTGAACATACCTGATGAAGAGCTGGAACCACTAGATTTTTAATGACTGGAACTATCTTAACGTTTTTATTTCAAACATTACAGTCTAACAGTTATATACCTATCTACAGTTATATACCAGTATACCTATCTGTATCAATGTCAAACTTTCAACTGTTGGCATGAAAAATTGTCAGCAAAATGATATTTTATTTTTAAATTACAGTTTTATAAAATATGCACTTTTAAGAAAATTTTTATCATAATAGGTTATGAATATATTTTTAAATTATTTGCAGTAAATTAAAATTACAACTTTGCTAGAAGCAACAAAATTCTTCGAAAAATAAAAGACTGAATATATTTTAAGAATATATTTTAGACAAGAATATATTTTAAACTGATGTTTTGTATTTTAAACAATTTGTAATTTAGCTGACAAGTTGACGGTAACCAAATTTTGCAAAATATCTACTGAAAATTTTCTGATCATGCAATTAATTGGTTTCATATTTATTATCATGCAAATTTATATTAATTTGCATATTAATAATATTTATGACTTCAAATGCAAATGTTAAGAATAATTTTCTTCATTTTATATTATACATTCATGGAGTGAGATGAATATACTTAGTAATGCTTGCGAATGAAAATAATGACGACATTGTAATTTTTTAATTAATTGCATACTTTTTTATAAATATTGCTTAACACTATTGTTAAAAACGGTTCCTGGATGATGACAATAATAATCAGAAATATTTGACAGCATCTTATACGTTTAAGCAATGCCCTAATAAATTTGATTGATGCACGTTGATGACCAGAAATAGACTTCATGAAAAAGTAAAGAATGTAAAATCTGAAGATTACAATAATGAATGGGAAATGCATCCCATTCGTATATTGTCGAACGGAAGATAGCAACTGCTTAAAATTCCTATGCAGTGGCACCTACTATTGTTTGCACTCAACGTGCCTAACCGATTTATCAATGCTAAAAGAATGAAAATGAATAAGTTCTTAAAAATAGAAATTTACAATTTGAAATGAAATACAAATGTATTTAGCTTAAGGTTTTTCAAATACTTCAAACACTATCTGAAAAAAGTAACTTTGAAACCATGCAGTTAAAAGTAAAATGAGTAAACAGTAAATTTACATAATTTTGAGATATAATTTTTGAATAAAATTTTTATCTTAGTAATGTTTTATCACAACAATAAACAATAATGAAAATTTTTTAACGTTTTTAGTCTACATGCAAAACATTTCACCTGCAGAAAAATGCAAATCTCGCTTCTTAGATAGCTACAAAAGTAAACAACAAATTGAGAATAATTTAATTTTACAAAATGTCAATCATATGCAAAAATTTTCTGTATTTTTCAATGATGAAAACAGTAATAATTTCATGATTATCGAAATGTATTAATCAGAAAATGAAATGAATAATGACCGAAGGTACATTTATGAATCTTTCACTTTTAACTTTAATTTAGTATGCTCCAAAATGTCATAATTGCAGAACAATTTTAAACATTGTGTAGCAAATTGAAATTGACATAAAAACAGCAAATATATAGCAACTTTTCTTTTAAAATTGTTGATTTACGATTAAAATAAGAATAATAACATTATCAATACCTTCATACTATTGTAATATTATTGTGACCTTTGAAAGGTCAGCAACAGTGACATAATGCATAGCTAAAGTTTTCTTAATGTTACTTGACAGAGTACAATAAAAATAAAAATTTTATTTTTTTTAAATTTAAAACAAAAATTATACTTATATATAACTTTTAGTTTATATTTAATGTACTTCAATATTAGTATGAAAGGAAATAACTTCCATTTTGTTACAGTATGCAGATTCATTGTTTAATTGTTCTCCAATAATAATTCAAGAAAATTGTAAGAAAGCCTATTATAATGCGATTATTTTTTATAGTACTTTAAATTATTGAAATTAAAATCAAATTTATTACGCCAAATGATTTTATTAAAATAAACTTTTCAAAGAAATAAGTTGCATATTTTGCTTGAACTTGATTACTTCGTCTATTTTTACTGTAATCTAATTCTTAAATTACTTATTTTATTTTAATAAAATTCCACGATTTTGATGTATTTTTGCGAATATATTAAAATACTTTTAATATGACTTGTTGAAAATTGTAGTTTTTTATGAATAACGTATACTTCCACGCGTGAAAAATGTCCATAATGATGATAACGTTTCATTGGAGGCTTTTTTGATGTTTGGCTATTGTTGTGCGTTTGTAATTAAGTGTTTATCAATATTGCTTTGAATTACATTTGGTATAAATGGCCTCCACGAGAAGGAATCGGACTATCTGTTTTCAGCGGCCACAGGTAGAAAGTAAATCTCTGTAGATAAGTTAATTTCAGATTTGTTATTTTAGACGGTTTCTAACTTTGATAAAAGTTTTGCTCAAAGGAAATTGGAAATTAGTAATGAAAAGCATTGTTTTCCCAAAGTTTTTCACTGCCTCATTAAAAGCGAGTCATTGCGCAACGAATTCGAAACCGCTGCAACAAATTCAATAAAGGTACAGTTGAAGGTTGTTTTCTGCTTGTAAATTGTTATGGTTTAAGAGAGCTACCCGCGGTGGTCTAAAGTCGCACCCGAAAACTCACAGTGCCGAATTGCAGCATGCAAGCAACAACGCAGTCGAGAACCACGAAGAGATTCAAAATCATTCCATTCCTACCGCACTGCTCGCTATTTCTGATCAAGATACAGTAAGTAGTTTTTTGTGAATTTATTTTCCAGTTTCAATTATTTAAGTAGCAATTTTATAAGTTTTAAATCTTCTTTTGGTATTTAATTTAAATATGAATTTAAAACTTATTTTGTAACGAAAAGTATGACATTAATTTTTTTTTTCATTTTTTTGGTGGTAGTTGAAGAAATTGCTTTGAAATGTATTTTTATTACAAAATGCTATTATTTTTCGGTGTAAATTACATATTATATCGAAATACCGTTGCATTACTAATTATGTAATATGTTAATTAAGTATACACTAGTTCAGTGTTTTCTTGAATTTCACTTGCTTTTGGAGGCAATTGCAATTTAACGTAACCTGTGCAAAACGTAAAACGTTTTAAGCATATCACTATTAGAAAATGTTACAAAAGATTAACTAATGCAAACGCAAAATGCAGTGTAATGACATAATAAAATTTTTTTTGATTTGCTGTTTGCTTTTTATTTTTTGTGACGAAAGTTTTTAATTTAATTATTTTGGTAAATAGTACATCAGTATAATAATATTAAGTAATGAAATTTTAATTTTGCATGAATGCATAAATGCTCATTAATGTTAATTTTGCGTTTTGTTATCAGTTTAAAAAATTTTCAGTTTCCAAAACTAACTTCTTTTCATTTTTGACTTGCAGTGACAGACCTGTTAGTTGAATTATAAGCTGAATTTTTTGTGCTGAAATTAAAAAAAAATGTGTTGATTTTGAAGGTGATGTTTAGAAAAATTGGACGTCATAACTAGTATTTTGTTTGTTTTTCGTTTTATTTTTAGTTTAATTCAAGCTTTAATTTTTTTTCAAATCATCCGTGGTAAACAAAGTTACAACATTCAAACAAACTTATGAGCATTTTGTATCATTGTGTATGATTGATTACAATGTAACGGGAAAAATTTTATTGAATATTTTTTCATTTTGAAAAGTTATAAATTTTGATGTTTCAAATAAAAATTTTTAAGTTTCTTATAAAAGCTAGCATTTGCTATAATTGTGTTCATTGCACTTAACAGAGCGAACTATACTTTATTACTTTTTATAAATGAATTTTAAAAATATAGTTATGTTGCAGTTGTTGTTGTATATTATTATCAAAAAATATTTAGGAGGAATTGAAAAAAGATGCCAATGATCCAGGTGCAGAAAATTCAAGGCAGTCGGCTGCTTCAACACAATTGCAATGTCGTATTACCTCTTTTGATCTCGAACAGGCAGCTCGACAAGTAATGCTTTTATTTTACAAGTTGTTGTACAGTAATGTTTGTGGGTGTGTGTTTAAAAGAGGGAAATATATTTTTTTTTGTTTAAGGAAGCTGTAGTATTGAAGCGGGTAAGTCAATTGAGGCGTGAAGGTTTGTGGACCGCCTCCTCGTTGCCGAAATGCGCAGAACCTCCCCGGCTTAAAGTGCATTCGGATAATTTGATGGATGAGCTTAGCTGGATGGCTCGTGATTTTGACGGCGAACGCAAATTGAAACGAGCTTGCTGCAAAAGGGTGGGTATTCGGTTGAAATGTATATTTGATGCAATTGACTTATTTATTGGTGTTTTGTTTGTTTGTTTGGTTAAGATTTCTGCTTCTGTTGCAAAAGCATACCGAGAAAGGGAAGAAGGTGAACTTCGACAAAATACTGAAGCAGAAAAGCATGTCAAACGTGTTGCTTCATTGCTTTCTAAACATGTTCGTGAATTTTGGAACAAAGTCGACCAAGTAGGGGAAAAAAAGCTTGAATTGGAAATAATTTTTCAGGCCCATATATGAATATGATTGTATTATTATTATTTTCGGTTGCCGAGTACAAAAACGAACGTATCGTAAAATCGAAACGTGAACGCGCTATGGGTACACATCTGAACATTCTACTCGACCGATCGGAAAAGTTCAAGGATGGATCGAATTGGAACAGCAATTTGGGAACGCGACTCAACACTACCAACACATATAAATGTTGTTGTTAATATTATATAATGCTGGTTAATAATAATAATATAATTATTGTTGTTGATGTTGCAGATATGGGTGGTATCAGTTCGAGTGCATCGTCTGATAAGGAGTCGAACGACAGTGATGTTGACGATGATGCGGATAGCGTGGAAAATACGACCGAAGTTGTAGGAGTCCCAGAAACTTCTTCGTGGACGGAAGTAATGTTTTTGTCATCAAGCGAACGAATGATGAATTCGAGTCGAATTTTCGTTATCATGAGAACTTTTTAATTTAAATTTCAGACCAATAATGCTGCATTGAAATTGTCAACGGAGACAAAAGAAAATTCTATTTCAAGTATTTTTATTTTAAATTATGAATTTTTTTAAAATTATATTTAATGTTGAAATAAAATTAGAAAAAGTCACAGAACCGAGGGTTGGCAAAGTTAAAACACTGCTAGAAGAACAATCAGAATTGGATGGCAATAAAGCAGCAGGCGAATCGAATGCAGCTGGAAATATTTATGATACGGATAGAAACGTTTCAACATCTTCTGTAAGTGATGTTCCCTTTTTTTTTAAATTCAGTCCTATAATTTGTATAATGTATTTTTGCGTTCATTTATCAATGTATAAAATCAATCTATTATTATAGTCTATTTTTAAAAATCTTTTTTTCAGAAAAAGCAAGTAGAAGAAGAAAAGGCGGAATCGTCAACATCACCATTTACAGCTGATGAAGAAGAAACTGTAACTGAACTTGACGATTATACAGTATGTTTTGATGCATAAATAAATAATGATGCGTTTTTTTTTTCAATTCAGTTTTTTATTGATTATTATTTCTGCTTGTAGCAATCAAACGAAACTTCCAGTTGGATCAATTATCAGAAGCTTCAGGTTGGCTTAGCTGATTTTGATTATTATTTTATTTTATTTTATTTTCAAAAAATTTTTGCTGCAGTCTGAAAATGTTGAAGAAAGGCGGGAAGGTCTGGCGCATATTGCAGAAGAAGTCGAACGATTGCAACCGAAAGGCTACACCTTAGAAACGACAACCGTTAGTTATTTATTTAGTTATGTACATATTTTTTTTTCTCTTAATTTTTAATTTTTCAGGTGAATACTCGAATTCCATTTTTACTTAAATTTTCTCTCAGAGAATACCAACACGTTGGACTGGATTGGTTGGTAATGTTGGATAGTAGGGGATTGAATGGAATTCTGGCCGATGAAATGGGTTTGGGCAAAACAATCCAGACAATCGCTTTGCTTGCTCATCATGCTTGTCAGAATAATATCTGGGGTCCACATTTGATTATTGTTCCCACTACAGTGATACTGAACTGGGAGATGGAGTTTAAAAAATGGTGTCCCGCATTTAAAATATTCACTTATTATGGCTCTACGAAAGAAAGGAAGGAGAAAAGAAAAGTAAAAAAAAATTGAATAGGAAATTGACCGTTGAGTTAATTATTATTAAATATTTTCTAGGGCTGGAATCGTCCTAATGCTTTTCACGTTTGCATTACATCTTACAAATTGGTTATTCGAGATTACAGCACTTTTCGACGAAAAGCATGGCAGTACATGATATTGGACGAGGTGAAATTTATTAGCTCTGCCGTTTGATTGATTATTTATTCACTTGTATATTTATTTAATTTTATTCTCATACGACGAATGTTTAGGCTCAACATATCAAAAACTATAAATCTGAAAGATGGCAAATGCTACTGCATTTTCGAGCAAGACGTCGTTTGTTACTGACAGGCACCCCTCTACAAAATTCTGTTATGGAACTGTGGTCTTTGATGCATTTCCTAATGCCGGATATATTCTGTTCTGACAAAGATTTTCGCGAATGGTTTTCCAATCCGCTTACGGGAATGGTAGAAGGGACGATGGAGTTCAACGACCAAGTGATTAAGCGTTTGCATCATGTAAGTTGTTTATTTTTGATTGGATTTTTACCATATTTAATGAGCGAAAAAAAAACCTTTTTTATTCAGGTACTTCGCCCATTTTTGCTTCGTCGGTTGAAATCTGAAGTGGAGACGCAACTTCCGAAGAAATACGAGCACTTAATAAAATGCAGTTTGTCAAAGAGGCAGCGTTATCTTTACGATGAATTTATGAGTCGATCCAAGTAAAAATTTTTTTATTTGTAAATTTATTCATAAATCCAGAAACAACACTTATGAACAGATTTTCAGTTTTGCAGTAATTTTTTCTTTTATAAAAATTTTATTGTTGTTGTTGTTGTTGTTTTAGTACCAAAGCACAGCTTGCTACTGGTAGTATTTTCAACATAATCAGTGTGCTGATGCAACTCCGAAAAGTGTGCAATCATCCAAATTTGTTTGAACAAAGGCCAGTCATGTCACCGTTGGTTTTGGATCCGATCATTTATCGACCACCGTCTCTTGTTTGCGATTTGCCTAGCAAATGCAATTTGGAGGTTCTGAAAAAATAATAATGATAATTTGATTAATTCTATTTGCATGTTTAATATTTAATATAATTTATTTTTCCAGATTCTGCCGCTGAGGTTGAACGTGTTGCAGCAAGAATTTTCAAGCGGTTTTGCGTGCAATTGCAGTGGAAAACTTTTTTCTACAAAGTTCGAACAGCCTTGTAAAATCGAAAGTTTGCCACAAATTTCAGAACTGCCGGTCGGTTTGTTTAACTTCAAATCGGTAAGGATGCGTATGTACTTTTTAATTTTAACAATTATTTTTCTGTTTTTTTTATGTAGCTTTTCCTGGATAACAGAAACACCACAGCTCTGTTGGACAATAGCAGAGCAGTTGTGAAAGAAAGTAAGATTTTCTCAAATTACAATTCCACTTCTCAGATATATATTCAGCAGTTCTAAATTAAATAAATATTTGTTTATAATAAAATTATTATTAATTTTTTCAATTAGATTCCAACATGAAAGATTCTTCAGATCAGAAATTGACAGCGGTAATTCCACTGAAGAAACGTTGCTCAACGTCGAATGGTGTTGTTGTTAGCAGACCTGCTTCTGTGGACGTGTCGCCCAAGGGAGCAGGGTCATCAGTGAAAAGTGAAGAAAAGCCGAAAGTGATTTATTGGCGTTTGAATCCGATTGGCGGCGTGAACGCTTCCGGCGGTCGGGTGGGGACGACCAGGGTACTGCGACCGATCTACACGGCGACCACTAGCCGCATGCCGCGTCCTGCATTGGCCAGTCGTGGCCCATGCGCAGCTGGCCCATCGTTGGTTCGTCTGGTGAGACCGTCGTTTGGTGCAGTCGCGACTAGGGCGCCCGCTGTAGCCGCGACGCCTGCAGCAAGCCAGCAGTGCCGATCGCCGGCCACTGTTCAAAGTTACCACGGCGGCGCCCTCAGACCGCGGCTTGGTACTACCAGTCGTCCGCCGATGGCATGTCGTCAGTCGTTTCTGCAGCAGATGGTGAGGCCGAACGGCGGCTCACCGACAAAGCCGCTTTCAGCCAGAGCGTTCCTTGATTACAGACTTCAGACTGCAGGAGCTGTGGAAGCGTCCGGCAGAACTACGACAGGCATGATTCACGTCCGTTTGCCTGGTTCGAATCCGACATCGTTCTCGGGGCAGTCTTCGGCCCTGTCCACCGCATCTTCATTACGGGTAGGCGCCGGAGCGAAAGTGAACATTCGCTGCTCTGTTCCGAACCAGAACATTCTCATGCCCAGAGGGGCGTTGATTCAGTTGCACGCTGGCAAACTGTGCATACCAATTCGACCAGTGCCCCCACCAGCATCCACCGCCAGTAACAGTAGTAGTAGTGGAACGGCGGTTGTGGAAAACGTTCAGCTGAAAAAAACCCCAATGGCTGCCTTGCCGTCGTCTACTACATACGAAAGAGGACGAAGAAAGCAGCAACAGCAGCTACAACCACAACCACAACAACGACAACAACCAACGGGGCAACAACGACAAATCAGCAGTGAAGAGTCGCCTGCATTTTTGTCACCTGTGGAAAATTGTAATAGACGAGTGACGAGGAGGAGAAAAGCTACTTCACAAGTTGAAAGTAGCAGTTTTGCTGATAGTCCAGGTGAGTTTATGATCACCTGGTTCATAATTTATCATTTTTTTTAAATTATTATTTGAATTTACAACTACTTTACAGATGATGATTTTAATGTTGCCGCCGAGAGTAAGAAAATTGCTCTTCGAAGTGGAGCAACAGTTGGTAGTGGTAGCAAGAGGAGACGTAGTGCCGCTGTTGTCGCCAGTACTAGTAGTAGGAGTGGTATGTCACTTTTGTTCGGTTTTGTTTTTCGCATTTAACGGCAGTAATGATTAATAAAAATTTTATTTATTGATTGTCAATTTTAGACAGTTCTAAGCTTAGACGTTCAACACGTTCGTCGTTTAAAGCAGCGGTAGAGAAAAATTCGAATATTTTTGCTCCATCTACGCATTCTGACGATCATCATTACAACAATGAAGACGAAGGAGAAGAATTGCCTTCGCGAAGTGGGGACGTGGAACGGATGGACGGCACGTCAACCCAGGGGACTGTCTCTTTCGACCCTGAAGCGGAGACGTCGTTGGAAAAAGCTATACTGAAATTGCTCAACAAACAAGTCAATGATCTGTGGTCAGAAATAACGGTAAAAATTTCAAATTGTGCTGAATAATATGATTGATGTGTAAATATATATATATTTTTTTTTTGTCTTCTGTGTATATAGTTAAGCAAAGCTGAAACGAAGCTTCGTATTCAAAACAATTTGATAAATCAAAATAGAGAACGTTGTTTGGCCAGGCCAATGTACGGTAGTGATCTTAGGATGGCATTTACTATTGAAAAGCGTTCAGTTCCACTGAGTCGAACGCTCGAGGACATATTCCAATCTGTGCGATTCTTGTTGCAACAGTAAGATGAGATTATGTTTGTTTGTGCGAATTGTTCAATTTGTAATCTTCTTCAGATTTTTGGTATACGTTCCGGCGGCGCTTATTTCGGAACCGTTGTTTCGACCCACGTACCGTAGTTGTGCTGTTGAATACGCCGAAGTGGCTATGCGAACCAGCATGAATAGATTGTTGAAGAACAAATTGGACGTGTTTCGTGCTGTCGAATACGCGCAACGTCTCTGCTTTCCAGAGTTGCGTTTGATCGAATACGACTGCGGTAAAATAAAAAAAAATACCACTTGATAGAAGAAGGATTGGATAATTTTTTTTTCAAATTTATCTTCTTTCTCATTTTCTTTTCAGGAAAATTGCAAAGCCTGTCCGCATTATTGAGACGTTTGCAAGCGGAAGGGCATCGGTGTTTGATTTTCACACAGATGGCTCGAATGCTGGACATTCTCGAAGCTTTTCTCAGCTATCACGGGTATATGTACCTTCGACTGGACGGCGCTACTAATATCGAACGCAGGCAAATGTTGATGGAACGTTTCAATCATGACAAGAAAATTCTCTGCTTCATCTTGTCCACCAGATCTGGTGGTGTCGGAGTCAATTTAACCGGTGCTGACACTGTCATCTTTTACGATTCTGATTGGAATCCAACGATGGATGCTCAAGCGCAGGATCGCTGCCACAGGATTGGTCAAACCAGGGATGTCCACATATATAGGTAATTGATTTTGCTACTTGTCCATTTTATTTTATTTTATTTTATTTGTTAAATTTGTGTTAGATTGATCTGTGAACGAACTATCGAAGAGAATATATTGTTGAAAGCTACTCAAAAACGCAAGCTTGGTGAACTAGCGATTGACGAAGGCGGTTTTAAAGCTGACTTTTTCCACAATGTATGATAAATTAATTTTATTATTTTCTTTTGGGGGTTTTTGTTTATTCTTGTAATTCTATTTAAGACTAATATCAAAGAATTGTTTGACATGGAAGAGAGTGTATTTGTTCGAGATGTGTCTGATGCGGACATTCAGCAGGTATTTATTTTTAATTGTTCATTATCATCATTGTTATTATGTGGTGTATTGCATTTGAGGCGATGAGCAAAGTTGAAGATGACAACGACGCTATTGCGGCGCGAATTGCAGTGGATGAAGCGCAAGCGGAAGAAAGAGCCGACGAAGAGGAGGATGATGAAAATGCTACTAGTGGTCAAAAGAAATCCGACGCCGTGCAAAACGCCAATGACAATTCTGTTGCCGAATCTTCAGATCCGGATGTTCTCAGAGTTCTCGAAGAGATGAAAGATGTGTTGTCAAAGGTAGTTTGTTTGTTTTTTTCTTTCAGAACTGTTTATTTATTTATTCAATCATTCATTTAATAGATGAGCGAGGTAGAGCGATACGCATTGGAATATATTGAAGAAGAACGTGCGTTTGAATTCAGCGAAGAGCTCAAAGGGGTTGACGTAAGTTTGAGGAACATTGGAACACTTTTTTGTGATTGTTTGTGTTTCGTATATTGGTGATGCAGCAGTGCTGTAGAGGAGTTGTGTGTGATTTTTAGAACGAGATCGAAGAACGTAAAATGGCGTTGATGCAAGCTCATTACAGCGAGATGAGAAGTGCAAGAGCGATGCAAGAGGCGGAAGCGGGCGAAGAATTTGCAATCACCTACGACCGGCGGGATGCATTTGCAAAGGTTAGGGATGGCGATTTTAACGGTGAATCGGTGAAAAATTCTGGGAAGGTTTCTTTGTTGTTAACAAAAGAAGAAGGCGTGACTAGCGTTGTTGCTAAATCGTCAACGTCTTCATCGGTTCCGGCTACTAAGTGTTCACTTTCGAACGAAAAGTTCCCCATTAGAACTCGCAGAACCAGGAACAACAACAGTACTGTTGACTGAAGTTTGAACGCTTATTATTATTATTATTATTATTATTATTATTATTATTATTATTATTTTCTTTACTAATTTATCATTTTCCCATTTTGTCCTATGCATATTGTCTGATGGTCACACTGAGTAGCTTGTCATCAGAATGGAATTTTGCAAAAAAGCAAAAAGGAGAGAGAGAGCGAAAAAAAAATGACAAGCTGAAGATGAAGATGAAGATGTGAAAAAGAATGAAATAAAAAAAAAGAGAACGAAACGAAAACAAATGGGAAGGCCCCTGCTATTTCTTTTCTGTGCTACTGCAGGGCTATTTTGTGATCATAAAAATTATACAAATTGATCAGTTAACGAACAGTTTCTGCTGTTGCTGCTGCTGCTGCCTCTGTTATTCTTCTCTCTATTCGTTACCTGTTTGCTTTTACTTTTTTACATTTTACTTTTACATTTTTTTCATGCACATGCGCAGTAAAAAGAATTAAAACCTTCGCTGTTTGTTGGTGCTCGTTTCGCCTTGCTCTTGGACAGGGCTTGTTTTTGGAAAGCTTGTCAAAATTTCGGCTTTTACTTGCACCTTGTTCCAAGGGATGAGCGCCGAAACGGGCCCTGCAAGAGCAAGGCCTTTTAATTCTTGAAACTTCATTTCCAAATGGCGGGATTTCAAATTTTCGACTTTTTTTTCAGCTAAAAAAGCAAAAAAGAAAGAAAGGAAGAAATGCTGTGCACACACTGAGAACGCAAACTTTTTCTTTTTTTTTTATAATTTTTTCCTTCTATCTTATTATTATTATTATTATCAATATGCATATATAATTAGCAAAATGGTAATCGGAAAAAATATTTCTTGTACAGGTATGCAGATTTGTGAGATGAGAATAGTGGTGCTTGTGCAAAAAACAAAAAGAAGATAATGATGCTTATCGATAATAGCAGAGTTTGATTAACATGTTTTTTTTTTGAAATTTAGTTTACTGTAAAATATTTTCTGTTTTTTATTTAAAAAAAGGAGGAAATGATTGAAAGAGGAGGAGGAGGAGGAAGAGACTGTTTAACTTGTATTGTTCATTCTTATTTTGCATGTGACGATTGATGGTCTGTTGCAATATTGTTTTTTTTTTACTTTTCAGATGATCTGTATTGAAGATCCAAGCTTGGAAATGCCAGTATGTTTATGTTTGGTTTGGTTTTTTAGAAGCTGATAAATTTTACTTGTTTGTTCTCAGATTTGGACTCCGCTGTCGCCGCCGTTGAGCGATGACGACTCCCGTGGTTCTTTGAAGCCGGACCACTTGCTCGGCGAACTTTACGAACGGTTACCAATTGACCAGAGCATTTTGGCAAAGTTCTCCAGTTCATCGTCGCCCGACGACGATCGTTCAGTGGAAATGCCAATTTTGAGAATTCCAGACAAAATGCCCAAGCTTGGTGGAACCACCACTGCCACCACCACCACCAACAGCAACAACAGAAGGGCGTCGCCGTTTCGTGGCCGTTCGGCTGTACAAGTGCGCGACAAATCTGTAACCGGTACAAGGGATTTGGGATTTTGCTGAATATTGACTGTTGAGAAATTGAGGGGAAGGGGAGGAGGGAAAGGGTGGATAGTAAGGTTTTGTTTGTCGCTTTGTTGATTTTCTTATTTTTTGCTTTATTTTGCTTAGAAACAATCAACAGCGTAGCCAGGTTTCCACCGCCGGCGTTGTCCATTTCGGTTAATTCGCCAAAGTCGTTGTTCGAGCTGTTGTCGAGCAAAGGGCGCAAAGAATCTTCTAGATCGTACAATCCCAGTATTATGGGAATGGATATGAAAAATTACGAAGTCTTTCCATGGAACGTGATTCAAGATTACGCCTTGATTAGGGTATTGTTTTAGGGATTTTTTTTTCAATTTTTACAATTTGAAAGAAAAAAAAATTTTTTTTTCCCCAGTCACTGCTCTGTGGTCATTGTTCATTGAAAAGCGGAAATTTGCCAAGTCGAAATCAGAGCTTGAATTGGGAATACGTGAGCGATTTTGTTCGCGCCCACGGAAACTTCTACCACTCGCCTCGTCAGTGTTGTCTGCGCTATTACGGCTGGCTTCATGCGCAGGATGAGAAGACCGCCTCGGCCAACATGGCCGCCAACAACCCAACCCCCACCCCTAACGCCACTCCCATCCCTAATGCCACAGCTACAGCGACCGGCAGTGTCAGTCTCCAGACTGGTGGTGAGGCGTCGGCTAATGTCAGCGGCCCTTCTCCTTCCTCTGGCGCGTCGTCTTCATCCACTGGCCAGGGTTCCAAACGTGATGGCAGTGAATGTTCGACGACGAAAAAGCAACGCAAAACTGGCACCCATGGATCTACCGCGCACTCAGGTCGGTTTGTTTGTTCCATGTTCAATTTTTGGCGCTTTTTGTCCATTTTTTTTGTTTTCTTTTTCCATTTCAAAATTTCAGGAAAGCTTGTTTTGAAAAATATTAGCGATCGTTACAAAAGAGATTTGAATAAAACGAACACGCAACGCTTTCGCACGATCAGCATCATGGGCGCTTCGACGTTTCCTGAATCCGACTCATTCACTTTCAGTAAGGAAGTTGTATTTTTGATTTTTTTTTGTTTCAAAAAAATAACTTAATTTATTATGAACATAAATGGGATATATATTTTTTAATAAAAAGAGAAGAAAAATAATTTTATAGTTATTATTTTATTGGGATCATGTGTGATGAGTTTTCAGCGGCAGGCTTGTTGCCTACGGAATTGATCGACGACGAACCAGCTGAACAGCAGAAAGATGATGTAGACATCAATTCTGAAGAGATGAAGGAAACATTTTTCGAAAGTCTGTTTATTCCTGTAATGACGAGCTCGAACTTGGAAGAGGACGGATGCCAGTCGGATGACGATGAAGATTTGGAATCTGCTACAGTAGAGCTTCAGGAGAGGATGGTACGTATGATTGATGATCGAATTTGCGGCGCATTGTTTATTTTATTATTTTTCCATTCGTAAGGCTGCTACAACTCAGAAGATGCCTACTCTACGTTCAACGCCGTCAATGGACAAGTTGCTTTTTGACAATTGGTTGGAAGAGGAAAAGCGAAATTGTCAAACGAAAACTGATTTTCGAAAGGTTGTGTTTGTTGTAAAATGCTTTTAGCATTGATATGTTGAATAGGTAATTATTTGTTTTTTAGGAAGTGTTGCCGTATTTCATGACATCCCTTCACATGTTCGATACGGATAGCGATGACGAGACTAACAATAATAACGATGTTGACGACGGCAATGGCAACAGCATCAGCAACGGCAATGGCAACATCAGTAGGAGCAGCTTCTTCAGGACCAACAGCAGAGACAGCAGCAACATTATCAACAAGGACAGTGAAAGTGATGAAGACATTGACGATGAGAAAGATGATGACGATAATAATACAAACGATGGAAATGTACATCCGGATGTGAACGATGAGCATAGAAGGTTACAACAACAGCAACAACAGCAGCAGCAGAAACAGCAACAACAACAACAACAACAACAACAACAACAACAACAACAGAAACATCTGCATGAACACATTTCATTGAAAGAAATAATCAAACAAGAAGATAATTCAAGATATTATTCTGCCGACTTTCGACCATTCTCGCCAGTATTGTTATCCACGAATAATAATAATAATAATAAGGGTGATAATAGTGCACCACCGTTACCTGATGTTGTGACCGTTAAAGTTGAATCTTCTCCATTGCCAACTGTGAAAGTTGAACCAGTGGACTTTCCTCCATACCGCCGTTACACAGTACCACCACATTTCAATGCAAATGTAACAACAACAACAACAACAACAGCAACAACGACAACTTTTCCAACAACGAACCCTTCAGTTACAGTTTCTTCTTCTCCACATACTCGGCTGGCCAGCTTTATCCATCCGATAATGTCTTCCAGACAGTTGACTGTATGAGAATGAGTCATTTTTATTTTTCATTTGGATTTAAAAAAGATGAAAAATTTTCAGATGCCCTGTTCAAATATGCCAACTGAAGTCAGTGCATTGCCCAGGCCGATTACTATTCCATCCGTCAGAACCACCAGTTCTAGTTCTATACCGCGACAACAGCAGCAACAAGTAAGTACCATAATTTGTTTGTTTGTTTGTTTGTTTTTTGGAATTTGAAATTCATTCGTTTGTTGTCGCATTTTTCAGATGATGCACCGAGCTCAAACGTTGAAAGTTCTCTGCCCTGGTCGCATGCGGATCGGCAACTCGAGGCTGAGATCGCTGATGGGTCGTGCAGTGCCGCCGTCGAGAATTATCTCGACATCAGTAATTAATGGAAAAAATTTCTTTCGCATATTTTAATAATATGTTTAATTTTTTTTCAGTCTGGTAGGCCAATTTTGCGTGGTCAAGGAATCACTTCGTCAATAGGTGGTCGAACAATTGCCATACGAACCTACAGACCGAGGCAGCCGACTCCGACAACAATAACAACAACAACGATATCCACCCCAGCAACAGTACCGTCAACAGTTGTGAGACCGTTGCCATCGTCGGTTGCAGCGAACAGTTCACTGGCGGCATTAATATCTGATCCGTAAGAAGAGAGAGAGATAGAGAGAGCGATTGGGGGGAGGGGGGCAATGGGAGGATAATTATTATTCAAATATTATTATAATTCACATCTCGTTCTAGACCACGTATATATACATTGTCGAATCGCAATCCGACAGCGCCGGTCGTTCGTCGAAGAATGCCATCCGTGAATGTTCTGGCACCACGCGGTTTGATCAAACGCGAACCAACGACCTTCACAGCTTATAGATCATCATCCAACCAGCAACACCAATAGTAAATGGAAACACTAATGTTCTAGTCATTTTTTTGATGAATCTGTGAAATTGTTGTTCTTTTGTTGTCGTTGTTGTTTGTTGTTGTTATTGGTTTGATTATTTTGTCGGAAAATCTGTTCACAAATTCATTAATCCATATGTACAACAAGATAAGAAATGTATAATATACATATATATATATATACATATTTATTTATTTTTGTGATTTCTATTGTTCTTTGCTATTATTATACTACCACTGTTTGAATTGTTTGAAAAAATCACTCTTCATGGACGCAGCTTTATACTGAACTCAGAAAATTGAATCTCAGGGAAATGTGCGCATGCATGCATGCACATAAGTAAGATTTGTTGATCTTATCTGTCCCAGAGCTTACAGGTTTATTTGTTTATTTTACTGTTATATAGTATGTACTTTTTTATTTCATAATATTCAATGACAAATTACACGTACAACTTTGCAAAATGTTTTATCATCAGACGTGTGTTGTTTATCGACAGCTGTAATTTACTACTAAACTTCTGCGCTGATTATTTATTTTTATTATTAATTTCTTTTTATTGTTTTGTGAATTGCTGAATTTTTCGGTTTATTGCGCTTCTTCGACAAATTTGAAGAGAAAACGTTTCATCTTCACTGGCCATCAATCAAATCTGAAGGAGATGATGATTATTCGTGTTCAATTTAAATCAAATCGATACAGAAAAAAAGAAGAGAAAAAAAAGAATTTCATCTCAAATTGTTTCCCAACAGTGCCGTTTCATTTGTTCGATCCCACCACAGCAATAGCTTCAATTTCAACGTACGCATTCTGGAACAGACAAAAATTATGTATGGAATAATTATTTTTTCCAAAAAATTCCACTGCACTGCATTGCCTTCGGTAGTGCAGCTACTTGAAAAGCGGATCGGGCGGGATAATTTTCTTTGAAAACTGTATTTAAAAATAATATTATTGTTCAATTTGCAAAAATACAAAAATTTACATTCTTTGTAGACTTCATTGATCGTATTCCAATTTCGCATGTCGGACAGGAAAATGGTCGTTTTCACAACTGAATGATAGACAGATAATTTTTCACTTTAAATGCATGCCCACATAATTTTCGATCGATTTATTATAATTTTCAATATCACCGTCATCGTATGTAGCTCCGGCGGCTTTCAAAATTTCGCCCATGTTCATCAACGCTTGTTTGCACTGTTCATCAGCACCGCCGTCGATTAATTCCATGGTGGAAGGACAAAGTCCCAACTGTCCGCTGATGTACAACGTTCTGTCGTCCACCAGAACTGCTTGACTTGAAAATAAATGCCATGAGCATTTTTATTTCATTTTATTTTATTTATATTGAGCAATTATTGTAAAGCGTCATTTAAAGTCATTATTATTTTATTTGTTAATTTTCACTCATTTCTCTACTTGATTAAATGAAATATGTTTGCAAAGAGAAAATTATTTTCTAACCAAAGTATTATATACAATTAGGAAGCAATTTCAACTGGACAGTTCATTTAATTGAATGGGATGAGATAATTCAGGGATAATAGAAGAAAAACTTTCATACCTGTATGGTCCAATTGCTTTTGGAGCTGCACTTGTCTGAATAATTTTGCGCATTGTAAAGCGACTTATTTGCTGCCTTCTCCAATATTGCAAACTGGCAAAACTGAATTGAATAAAATCATCAATTGTTGATCTTCAACGAAGCGACTTATTATGATCAATTTACGTAAAAATATTCTTCATCCAATCAAATTGGAGAAATTCCGCTTTAAAATTTATTTTTTTTTCTCTGCAAGCAAACCTTGCACCAATAACGTACAGTATGCGTAAATATTGATGTACGAATAAATTTTATCAAATTGTACAGCAATGCATCCATCATTCACTGATTTAACAATTCAAAAATGAACAGAAAAAACGGAATCGTAGCTGAAAGAACAATTTACTGCTGCACACAAATCGATAAAAATTGAATTACTTAATTAATACGAACACAACTGCTTGCTTATTTCTACATTTTGTTAAGGATCATTTTAAAAGAAAATAAATTTAAAATCAATGAATTTTGATAAAATTAAAACTAACAAAGAACTTTTATTATAACTTCTATAGCATGATCTTCCTGTAAAATAAATAAATGAGCTTGTAAAAAAAATAAAGAAAATGCCCCTGTTTTTTCAGTAAACGTATCTATTATATGTACATGTTTGTTTGTGTGCAATTATAATTAGTAACGAATATATATATATATACTAATGAATATACTCTATGAATCAAAAAAAAATAAACAGCATATCAGTTTACAAAATACTATACAAATTGCAAGCGACAACAATGCTTAATGTTTTTGAACAAACAAGCATTGCAAAGATAAAACAAAAATATTATACTAAAATTACTCTATTTATTTAGTATTGTGGCGTATTTATTTTAAAATCTGTTCAAAAAAAATTCCACTAGAAAAATAAAAGAATAAAAAAGTGTCTTAAATTTGTTAAAGTTTAATCTTATAAATTTCATTTCATGAACTATTTATTCTTCATAGCAAACCATAACAAATAAATTTTATGGGTTCTGTATTTGTTAACCTGCATTAACGTAACTGATAAATAAGAATTTTCAAAACTATTTACCGTTTTGCATAAGAATTGATGAATGCAAACAATAATGCATTAAAACCTGAACTGTTATTGTTAGCTCTTAATGCAAAGTCAAAATTGCACGCTTCATCTAAATTACATTCGAACCTGCTTTATTACAGTATACTAGATACAGTTCATTTTATTCACAGTATCGTGAGTTTGTTCGACAGAAACGAAAAGAAACGCGTCTTTACTGTTTTGTAGAGGTAACGAGTGCATTTATTTTTAAAATTTTTTTGCAATAAACAAACAGTCTGTTTTATCAGTGAAAATTTTCATTTAACTCAGTTTTTAAATAAAAGTTTTGTGTTTTGAATACTTAAATGCTTCGTTTTGCCAATAGAAAATTTGAAAGTAATTATTTGGTATCAACGATACGTTTTTTTGTTACTTTCATATACTTTTACAGAATTTATTTCCAAGTCTAGTGACAAGTTTATTGCAATTGTAAAAGGTCATTTTTCGTGTTGATAAAAACGGAAATAGAGTAGTACAGAATTAAGTCTTAAAGTGTATATTACGAGGCATTAATATTTTTCGTACTGAAGCGATCACAAAATTTAGTTTTGAAATATTCCTGCTGTCATTGGGCTATTATTGAATATTATGATATTTATGTAAGTTATGTTTTTATGAGTTCTTTTGCAGTTTCAGTTGAAATTTATTTTAACCATGAAAGATTGGTTCTGTCTGCTTGTGACATTTAGTCTTTGGTCAAGGAAATGCTAATTAAATAAATAGTTAATTATTTCACTTTCCACAATTTAGCTGAAGTTGTTGTAGCTACAAATTTATAGTGTATTAATTCTAGAAATGCCTGATTTTTACTTTCTGATGAATACGTTATTTCCATTGAGAATAGTTTTCTGAATGGAATACATCAAGTTTTCCATTGAACACATCAAGTCAAACGCATCTTAATTTATGGTTCTGTTACTACTTCTCCATAATATGTGTACCATAATACCGTTTAAGTCTGAGTGATCATACGTCTTTATCAGTGCTGTCTTCGCACTGTTATCTAATTACTTCAGTCTAGGTAGACTTGAAATTAGAATTCTGTTATAAAGTATTATTGTATTCTGATTTCTGTTAAGTTTACGTCTGTTACGTTACAGACAGTTAATTATGCAAGGCTATTCTGTTTATATATAGTCTACTGTTTTTTTTCTACAGTATTATTGTGGCATGTAGGCTCTGATTGATGATTCAATGTTACGATGAATTTATTATAGTATTCATTTGAGTAATTTTTTAAACAACAAAGTTTGGAAGGTAGATCAGATTTCTTTAAACACTATTGATAATGTATTGCTAGATACAATTAATGGTATTTGATGATTTTATTAATTGAATTATACTTATTATTACTATTATATGAATTTTACTTTCAAGTTTTAATGTTTTCATATAAATTGTGATTTTCTGTTAGATTTTTGATTTTCAGTTGTTAAAATATTGTGGAATTTATGCTGAATTTCAATAATTTTTATTCGGACATTAATGTTCACAGAAATTCAGGGAAATGTTCGATGTCTTGTTTGGTAAAGTGCATCAAAAAGTTGATAGATGCTATTTTGATTTGGATGAGATAAGGTAGTTGAGAAATGATTGAATTTACATAAAATTGATCCTGATTTTAATTGTCTTAATTATTGAATTGTTTTTTTTACTATTGATAGCATTGCTTATTTTACAAATTAATACTTTTTATTTCTGTTCATCAAAGATATCGTTACTGAAATATTTTCTTACGTGGAGTGGATGGAATATGCGATAAATTTCCAGTTGATAAACGATAAGGTTTTGCGATAGAACTGAGTATTTTATACTTTATACCTTTCGCACTGTGATTGCATGTTATATATATTACATTTCATGTTAATCTTACTGATATTCTTATTAATAATTGATTAATGATGTAAATTTTTAAATAAATTTCAAGATTAAATAGTTTAATGATTTGGAGGTAAATAAAAGTCGACTTTATTTGTAAATGTGCATATGATATTGATTTAGCAGTGAAAAGTAGAAATGGACAGCATACAATTTGGAATGAGCCCAGACGATGTGGATGCGAGCACTCCAGCCGAAATGACACCACTTTTTAAACCACCGAGCGTGGCGCCTGAGGCCCCCCGAGTGCAGCCACTGTGTCCACCGATGACACCAATGGTAGGATCGGTGACGCACAGCAGTTTCACAATGTCCAATCAACCGACTTCGGTTGGAAGTATTCCTGCATTCCTTCCACCCACTCCTTCTGTGGATACCAGCATGCCAGTTCCACAGTTGCAAAATATTGTCTCTACGGTTAATCTCGGTGAGAAAGAAACTTCTCATTTTGTGATCTCTTTGGTTTATTTTTTTTGCTTTTTATGATTTTCACAATTTATTGTTAAGGTTGCAAATTGGATTTGAAGCAAATCGCTTTACAAGCCCGAAATGCGGAATACAATCCGAAACGTTTTGCTGCTGTTATTATGCGTATTCGTGAACCCCGCACCACAGCGTTGATCTTCAGTTCCGGCAAGATGGTCTGCACTGGTGCCAAATCTGAAGACTTGTCTCGTCTTGCTGCACGTAAATACGCTCGTATTGTTCAGAAATTGGGGTTTGATGCGAAGTTTATGGATTTTAAGGTAAACGCATGGTTTTTAAATAAATTGTAATTGTTTGTTAAACAGTTTTATTTATTTTCCGTTGCCACTCTACTCAGGTACAGAATATGGTTGGATCATGCGACGTTCGATTTCCGATTCAGCTGGAAAGCTTTTGCTTGACTCATTCGCAGTTTAGTGCTTACGAACCGGAACTTTTTCCAGGTTTAATTTATCGTATGGTAAAGCCCCGGGTGGTGCTTTTGATCTTCGTTTCTGGTAAGGTTGTCATCACTGGTGCCAAAGAGAAAAGAGATATCGACGAAGCTTTTACTAGCATTTATCCAATTTTGAAAAGTTTTCGGAAACATTAACTTTATTCAACCGTTTTACTACTGAAACCGCATGCCAGTAGCACGCACTATTAGCTCTTATAGTTTTCATGATACAGTAGTAATTTTGATCACTTTATTGAGCAAACATTTCCATAATATGTATACGAATGGCGATGAAAAAGTGATGGATGATAAATTAAAAAAGGTTAATCGAAATGTTCGCATTTTGTTGTGCACTGTTCCACTTGAATATAATATCCACCAGCGAATCCGTAAATGTTCGGCTTTTCGTAATTTTTCTGACAACTGGAGGACGTGGTTTTAGCGTAGAAATCGTAACATGTATTGTCCGTTTCTCCGGGCGTTTTACCAGCTTCTTCCATCATGATATAATCAAAGCAGGGTACCACTCCGCCGAATTTTTCATAGCGACTTTTCGCTTTTCCCGTCAAAGTGTTGAACAGTCCAGCCATGTGGAACGACTGGATGCTGAGCTGATTCAAGCAACTGCAATCAAAACGACCATGTCCAGAAGCACAGAAAGCGTCGACCAGCAAACCGCTGTGCAAGCGGATACCATTCGTGAATTCCGGTTTGGACAGAAGATCGTCCAAATTCGAAAACCCCTTGAGATCGTCATCAGAGTTCGGTTTACCGTAAGCGCTCTCACGAATCTTGCCAAAGATGTGCCTCTCTTGACGAAATCTAGGAAAGCAGAACTTGTCGCAGAAATGCTTTTCCAAGCCCGGCCACCGGATACCGATCGGATCGAACGGTCGCAACTTGCGCAAATAGCAGTGAGCCTCACGACGACGAATCCCAACATAATCATTGCACGATGGACAAGCGCTCCAAGAAGACCACTGAACAAGAAGAGGAGGAGAATTAAATTTAGAAAAAAACTGTTTCGAACTGTATAATTACCAAGAGATCGATGGCGAAGTTGCCGTCCACGTCGGTAAGCAAGTTACCCATCATTTCGTCGGGTGGTTCCGGACCAGGACGGAAAAAATAATGCCACGGTTCAAACGGAATCACGATGTGCTCTTTGGCGGCGAACATATTGTTCAATTCGGCGAAAACGTTCGACCAAGTGTGGAGCTTATGCCAATTCTTTGTCACACTTCCATTTGCCGTCAGAACGTGCCAATAAAGTCGGGTGACCATGTCAATATACTGCGGCGATTTATCCATATGTGTGGCACTTTGCATGGGATGGCGAACTGTCATACCACTGTACGTCTGCCACGTCGAATCCCATCCAACCACACTCCGGCAGGTGATCAGTTTTGAAAACACCGTATCAGGGTCGTTCCAAAATACCCACTCGGGCATGGCGATTGGTGGAACCATGGCAATGACCACGTAAACCCAACTGATCGCGTCTTTCGATTCGTCGTCGTAGCAATTGTAAAATCCTTGCGTTTCCAAACCGGCGCGCAAAATGTACAATTTCCCGTCGTTTTGATAAAAATCAGCTCTCGGACGATACATTCTCGAATCGTCGTACAATTCGTCATAGGCTGAATCGAAATTCTGCAAAATACAAGCATAATAAATAATACCTGCAACATACAACGAACGCAACAGCCATCAACTGGTGATGGCTTGTCTGTCCACTTGGGCCAGAATTATAACTTTCAAATCAGTAAAAGCTAACAAACATCACTGGATACCTGTTTCATGTTTTTAATGTTTTTGTATTTTTTATAATCAGCATAGTTGACTTCTTTCATATTTTCAGGTGTAAATGGCAAATAGCGCCAAATTTTCACCAAACCATTCACAACACCGACTTCGTCACACGAATAGCAGAACAACTCCACAGTATTGTCACTCCAGTAATAAATTGGAATCAGCATAACGTTGTCAAGTCCACATTTTTCATTGAAAACAGCTTTTGTAAACCGATTAGAATAAAACTGCAACAGTATGTCATTTCTTCTCAAATTCTCGTGATCTTCACTATTAAGAGGAGCTACGTCATACTCGGGTGACCATCCAGCGTAGTTTATTGGCAATAATAAAAGAACAAAAAGTAAAATAGTAATACAGACTGAACTGTGACGCATTTTTTGAAAAATTATACTACTAACAACTGGCAATTTACTGCAATGACTACGTTTCGAAAACACGGATTACTGTAAGTATAAAAAGAAGGAAAGTTCAACAATAAAATGCCTGTAATTTAAATAATTTCAAAAAATATTTAATAAAAAGTTGTTTCAAAGTTAAATTAATTTTATTTTTATCTAAACTATTAATATACAAAATTTTTTAAATAATCTACAGTAAACAGTTATAAAATCGAACAGTTTCATAAATTTCAGTTGATGCGGTACTTTAAAAAAATCCTACATGGGTCTTCCAAAGTCACATCACATTTTATTTTGTTTAACATTTGATCACAAATTTCACAAATAAAACGAACGTCAGTCGGACAATTATTTCCTGAAATTTCCACAAATTTCTGAGGTGCATGCTTTGCTTCTGAAAGCCCAGCGTTGGATTCATTGCAGCTACAATGCTAGATCACCTAAATTCTTGTATAAACAAGTATTTAAGCATATAACAGTTAACAAGAAACAACAAGGTACAGATTTAGCATAAAAGGCAACATACTTGAAATGATTGTCATTTATCAACGTTTCATAGATGATAAGTAACAATTGGTCACTAAATTGTTATGCAGAAATTATAATGGCGATGATTCAGCTATTTATTAGTGTAAAAGTTGAAACTATATGGGGAGAAGACAGAACGTCTGCCATAATCAAAATTAAATACAAATTGTGGCGTACATATGGAATGCTGGCATATGGAAAAGCTTTTGCATAATGTTTCTTCTTTATAAATATGGCATCAGAATCATCATCAGTTTTATTTGTTAATTTCAAAGTAGCCATTATTCATGTGCACCTTTTAAATTAAAAAATTGATTCAACGGATTGATGATTTTAAATTTAAACTTAAACTTAGCTTATTTTAAAGTTACAGATAATACAGATAACTACTTGAAACAGTAATTAGTTTGGTTTGCTTGCTTCAATCTGACTGCTTGTTGGTTGTTGCATTGCATGAAAAATGGCCCAAATACTGCAAAATATTCGCAATGATATTTGGTATGTTATCGGTGATGAAAGCAGATTGGTTGGAAAACTGTTTGCTAAAATTGAACAAAAAACTGGCAAAAGTCGTTACCAAGCTGCGGTGATGTTAGCAATTGTGCTTTTTGTGCTGTTGATATTTAGCCCTAATGCAGGATTGTTGTGCAATTGCATATGCATTGGTTATCCAGCAATGAAGACATTAATCGAGGTGGAATCAAATGAAAACGCCAACTGTAAGCAATGGAAGTTTTATTGGGTTATTTTTGGCTTCTTTCGAATTGTTGATTATTTTGCTGAATGCATATCCTTTATTATACCAATTTATTGGCCGCTGAAATGCATTTTCTTTGTTTGGCTTTTCACTCCAAGCTGCCATGGAGCTGCAACATTGTATGAAAAATTTTTCCAACCTCGCTACAGTGAATTTATATCTAGCTGTACTACTGCTGTAGAAATGACTACAGAATAACCACCACCATCACTGTCTTCTACATCTCACTTGCATATTCATTCATTATTATTTTTATTATATTCTTGTTTTATACTAAATTATCTTAAAAATTTTTGATTATTGTCAACTCTATACAATATATAAAATCTGAAACTGTTATTTGAATGTGAAAATGATAATGTTGTTATTTTATTAAATAATTAATTTCAATATTCATAGTTTTGCAGATGCTAATTTGTAGAGGTCATCAGAAATTCGAGTAGCCTAGATGACCGACTGGTGTGGTAGAGAGAGCTGCTATGAAAATCGACAAAATTCATGTTGAATTGATATGCCAATTCAGAATGCAGTTTTTTACGATCATATTGATTACAATATTTATTTATATGTTTTATTAATAAAAAAGAAAAGTCACCTTCTAATAATTTGATTCTAAGAGAAAGACTTTATTAAAAACAAGTAGATTTCTTCCCATTAGTAGATGAAAAGCATTCAGCTGTTCTTACTCATAGTTTTTGTTGCAACTTTGAACAAATTAGCTATTCACCATCTTTTCTTTGTACTAAAATTGCGTTTTGGTTTGCAGTTTTGCTTAATAAATCAGCTTAACATTATCAACTTGTCCTTTCCGAAATTATTATTCAATGGAAGAAATGTTGACATCTTTGCATGAAAAGCGACACAAACATTGTGGTGCATTTTGTCCATTTTTCAAGCATCCCAACAAGCAACAAGCGGTTCACATGGAGCAAGCAAAGGAAACTGTTTCTTTCACTCCGTAACGCGTCAGCCATATCTTTTTGCTGTATTCTTTCTTCATCTTCATCTTTTCGTTGCTGCTGTTCAGCGTGTCTTAGACATTAAGTGTCACAAACTGGACAAAACACAGGATGCAACTATTTATCGAATAAGAACAGCACTGCTACAACATATACAACATATGATGAAGACAGCATTGCACATGATAGCACCAAACGCACTCCGACCAACCTGCTTATTAGATCATATCCTTTTACTCTGGTCTCTGGTCTTTGATCAGGCCAACTGACGCTGGTCCTGATCATGGGTGGAGGAAAAGCATCCATCATAATAAATGAAAGCGGCCAAATCAGTAAGGGTGGAGGGACTTGCTATTGACGGCACACGGGCCATCTGTCATATTTTATCAGCAGCATCAGATTTCAAAGGCCCATTCAGATTGTGATGGTAACTTCAAGCTGTCAATGGAGACAACCGGCAGGTCCAGGCGTTTCTTCGAAATAAAGCTTTAAGTTTGATTGTTGCTTAGTGCTCAGGTCGTTGCAATAATTTATTTTAATATTAGGTTCTACTTTTTATATAATTGATGTTTAACATTTTCAATTTTGTAAAAAATATTTTATTGTATACTGTATTGTACTACAATGAATTCATATGATGCAAGATAATAAACTGCCAAAACAACATAATAAAATAGTAAATGAAAGTGCGATTCCCTTTTTTCCTCTCTCTGTTATCAAGATTCTCTTGAATTATTTGATATTTTTCAAACGTTATCTATAAATCAACAGTAGCATCAGTGAACATCAATAATACAGAGAACATCATACCAATGACACTAACAAACAGCACAAGGAACAACATCACGGATAACAATAAAGAACACTACAAAGAAATGCAACACAGATAAAAAAAGGAAAGCAGTGTAATGCAAATAATATTCTTCAAATATAATATAAAACACAAAAACTATCAATAAGTGGAAAAGGGAGAAAAGGAGCTCCTCTATCGTATGCGTACCCCCGATATGTATTCATTGTTCAATGCGCTGTTGCTTTTCAGCATAATCGCTGTTTGCTTATCTTCAATTATCAGCAGTAGCGCTGTCTGACAAGAACTGTTAGAGTAATGTCTCCATTACACCACAGTTTGGGATCAAGTAATGGGGGAACTCATACAAGTTAAATTTATTGCGTTTAGCTGCCTTTCTGTTGAGTCCAAATATGGTTGCTAGTTTTAATATTTACATTATATACATTCCAAATGGTCACCTTCTCTTACCAGAGGTACTTGAATAAGACTGCCATATTACCCGTCGTACCTGCTTGAAGCAGGCTGACAGCCATAACACTTTGTTGTACACATAAGAAGAAAGAAGTTCTTCAGTTTCATTTTCCTTCTTTTTTTCTATTTTGTTTCCTTCTTTTTCTTTTTTTTCATATGGGATTTTCAAAAAACTAGCTCATTTACTGCTTTTTCGTCTGTTTTGTAGAAGTGGAAATAGCATTCTTGTAGCTGCATATAAAGGATGCAACCTCCAACTACAGGTATTAGAAAGTTTTGAATTCGAAGATGATAACTTTCAACTGGAGATTCACTTCTAGTACTGCCGCTTTGCTAACTGAAGCTTTGTAGTCAAATTTGTACATACTAATGTATTTACAATATATGAGCAATAAACTGCTGGCACCAGTTTATCTGGCACAAATGCATGAATGGCAAACACAGCTGCTTGTGAAACCAATGAGGTATAAATTTGAACGTATCATTTACATAAGGCTGAATGATGGCAAAATGAATGAGGTTATTACTTGTCGCAAATGCCAATTTACAGCTTCCAAAACTGTGATAAAACAAAATAACGTTCACTAGACTTTGTTCTTTCAAAATTATCAAGAAAATGGAAGACGCTCTGGCAGCCTGAGGAACCGTCTTGCACTGTTGTTGTATACTGTTTTTTCGAGTGGCCAGAGATTTGTAAATCCACAGAAGCGTCAGTCTCTTCTTGATAGTATATAGCTGTAATTGCACTTTTTGCTCTTTTTCTTGAAATTGTCCTTCTCTCTCCATTTTGCATGCCAAATGCGGATCAACTGGGCAATCAAAAGCATGTACAGCTTTTGCTTGATCACTTCCGTGACATCGAGGTTGGTCCAAATCATGTCTTTACAGCCTTTCTATCCTACAAAAAAACAAGCTGACAATAAATAACAAGAAAGATATTCACTACATTTTATATATACCATTCAACAATTCCACATTTCTTGCTTTCAGCAATATAATTTAATTTGTATCGCCCTGCCTTACATAAACAAGATACCCACTATAAATAACATCAGCTATCACGAGCTTAGAACTGAGATGGCGGGCGAACAACAGCATAAAATGAAAACTTTCTCTTCTGGCAATTTTAAATACTGAAATTGCAACTTTGATCTTTTGTTATCTTCAATTCCAATCACTTCCTTGTTTTTCAACATCTGCTTCGTGTCAACATATGAATAGATTGAAACCGTTGACGTCTGTTCAGAAAATTCCACAATTTTACCCGGAAGTGCTGTCAAGCTTCAATGCGTTCAACAACTGCTGAATTGCAAATGTACAACTCGCCAGACGGAAGTTCGCTTAAACTTCGTTTACTATTGTGTGATTTTATATTCTAAAATTTGTTCTGCCATTGATTGTTAAGCTGTTCTTGTGCTCTTGTATAATAGAACAGATTAAAAGAATAAATTGCTAATCACAAGAAACCATTACACCATGGTGTCACTTATATAACAATCTATTTTTAACTATTTTTATGCAATAGTATTGTTTATTCAACAATAACAACAACATACACATTTTATTAACAGATTAATATTCGCTTATCAGATACATTGTGAAAATTGTACAGTCGAACTTGGTAAAGTGCACATAGAATTCTCCAACAATTTCCATGCATTATTTATCCAAATTTGGGAATAAATGAAATGATAATCTTAAAGCAATGATGAGGAAAAGCGCGCAAGGAAATTCACGCTAAACACAGCTGTTTGAAAATCTTTTAGAATGGAACTTAAAAATGACCAAGGAGTGGACCGTATGAGTTATTTCTACATAATTCAAAACCGAATTATGAAGTAGAATTCAATTTTATTCAGTTGGAGAAAGAAAGATAGTAAACAAACTAAGGAAACAAAACTAAGCAACAATCAAAAGTTCGGTTAGACAGCTTACATCTCGAATACATCTCCTATTTTGAATCCCATTTTAAATACCATTCTGTAACAACATTTAGTTTGCATTTGTCATTTTAACTACAATTCAAGATCAACCTGTGATATTTGTTGTGGCACCAATGCCTTTTGTTGATCTTGACTGAAGATTATTAATCACAGACAAATGGCGCACATATGCTGACATCAAACAATGCGATGTCCACTGCAAAGTGAATTTGAAACAGCATAAATCGCTTTTCTGCTTGGTTGGTGCTGTTCATCGCTTTCTTTCTGCTTTTGAAATGCTTCACTTTTATTTATCCATGCTAGTGGAAAAATACTGTTCAAAAGAAATGTCAGCCAACAGTTGCTTTCACTTGTCATATAAATTACCTTCTTAGCTAACAATTAAATCAGATTTATGCATAAGGTTCTTTTCTATTTGTCAGATATTGTTCTGATGAAGGCTAGTTGAAGCCTACTCAAGTACAAAGGGAAAATCTAAAATTGATAAATTGTACAACGCTGCAGTTTTCAGCTAAAACTAGGAGTGGTGGTTGCTGAATGTTAGCATAGAAATACTTTTCTGATTTCACCTGTAATGTTCTCTGAAAATATTTCTGGCTTGCAAAAGACTTTAATCTTTCTAATCTTTCTTTCGCTCCTGTTCACAAGATTTATTGTTTTTCTTCTTATGTATCATTTAAATAAAAAATAAAATCTGGAATTTTATTTAAAATATAAATTTGTGATTATACATTTTGTGTAAACGGTATTAAATACATTTTTCAATTTTTGCACGTTGAATATACTTTTCAAATTTCCTATTCATTCCGATATTTCCTGTCTATCATCGATGACGATCAATTTAAACTGGTCTGGTATTAAATGCGCAAAATTTAACATAATGACCGTAAGGTGATGGACAATGAACGCAATTTACGAAGCATCTTTTATTTTGAATTATCAAGAATTATGAATTCAGTTTTTACAAAAATAACCATTCGTGACATTATATTACAGTACACATTACAATTTACTATATATGAATATCAAAAGCAAAAGGCTATTATTTAGCAGTAATATTTGAATTCACTTTCAAAATGTAACATATTAGAATTAGAATTTATGAAACAATGATAAACAGCCAAGAATTGCAGTGATTTGAACGGCACAATATTTGATGTAAGTCACGAGGAAACTTCAACCAATAGCTCATCTCGGAGCAATGCACCAATCACAGTGAAGATTGATGCGATTGGTATTTGAATAATTAAATTCGCTATCACGTGATGTGGAGACATTCATTACGATAAGTGGAAACGAACGCTACTCATTCAAAGTTGAAAAGTTGACGCTTGTTGGCATATTTTTAATATTCTATCATCACAGAAAGTTCTATTTTATTCTTTTCTTGATTTTTTTAACCAAGATTAATATTCTCAGTTTAACTAAAGATTAGGTACAATTTGATTACTGTGCTTACTGTAAATCAGCGTTCATTTGCCCAGTAAACTGTTGTTGCTGTTCTATTCTCAACTTGTATTGCTTCCAATGTCTCAACAAAGTAAGTATTGTTGTTATTTTATGTAAAATGTTGAATAGCATCGTCTATTGTTGTTTGATTTTTAATTTTTCAAAAAGTGGTGGCTTAACTGCAAAATATATTTGACCAAATCCATGAACCGCATGTTATTTCACCAACTGTTGAGCAATTTTTAATCACTGAATTATTTTTAGGCCAAGATACGAATTTAGCTGCAGATGAACTGTCGCAGTTGGGTTTAGTAAGTATTATTTAATGTTTTATTAAATTATTTCTTATTGTTGTTGTTGTTGATGCTTTTTTAGAAAGAATTAGTGAAGCGTCCTGGATACGGGACTGCTGGCAAGCCGATAAAATTAGCATGCAATTATTTTCCACTGATAAAATCACACAAAGGCGATATTGTGGTTAACAAA
>NW_003526946.1:665038-666125 GCF_000181795.1 Trichinella spiralis | reverse complement strand
CACCACATAAAGCATCAATGTTACAGTAAGTATTGCAAAATTTCATTAATAAATCAAATTAGCTTTGTTGATTATTTGCTTGATTTTTAGGGAATTCTGTCTGCAAATTGTCAGAACATGTCGTAGTACAGGAATTGAAATGCCGGACAGCCCAAAATTTTACGAACAAGCGCGAAAAAATGATACGGTAGAAATGGTATTAAAACGTATTGCTGACAAATGTGACAGAGATGGAATAAAATGTGATTTGGTATTTGTCGCGTTATTTTCATCTGAACAATATGGTAATAATTATTTTGTTGTTATATGATGAAATTTATTTTATTAATGTTGAATGTATTTTTACCTTTTTGAAGCTCAAGTGAAATCTTGTGGTGATATCACTTTTGGATTGGTCACTCAGTGTGTATTACCGAAAACAATAAGCGATGTGGCAATAAAGAAGAGCTATTCGACGATGTTAAATATTGCGATGAAAATAAATATGAAAATTGGTGGCATCAATACAAAATTACTGGAAGATGAAATGTATGATATTGAATTGATGAATGCGTATGAAAAATTCTTGAATGGAAGTTTTTTGTTTAGTTTGGATAATTATTTGTATAAAAATAATGCATTGGTAATTGGTGTGGATGTGGTTCATCCATCTGCTGTAGAAACGCATTTACCATCAATAGCTTCGGTGGGTATTATTCATGGTATTGTACTTTCAAATTATTGAAGGAATGTTTTTGATTTGAAGGTTGTTGGAAATGTGGATACAAAAGTGACGAAGTTTCATGCTTCGGTGAAACTACAGCCAGCGAAGCAAGAACTGATCACTGGATTTATCGAACAATTTTCTGAACGTTTACTGGAATATCTTGATGTTAATGGTACGGCTCCGAAAAATATTATTTGTTTATCGAGATGGAGTATCCGAAGGTCAATTTATGCAGGTGAAATTGTGTTGTATCATTTATTAAAGCCAAAGTAAAAATTTATTTTTTTTAAAAAGTTTTGGAAGAAGAACTGTCTGCTCTCGTAGGGCTTGCCAATCAGTTGCACAAATTACCGCGTGGATTACGTTATTTGTGGTTCCAAA
>NW_003526946.1:652338-665028 GCF_000181795.1 Trichinella spiralis | reverse complement strand
CGTGAAAAAATGGCATTGAATTATGGAAGAGGCCTTGTTCATTTTCTGCGCGCGTAATGTGATGGTTTTCGACCAGCGATTAATATTGATGGTGTGATGGAAATTGTTTTTCATTTCGGTGAAAAAAAATTTTAATAATTGAAATGGATTTTAGTATCACACAGTTGCTTTTACAAGCGTCAGTCACTGATAAATTTGATTTGCGACATATTGAATGGTGATGAACGTGAAGTAAGATTTCATCCAAATCAGCTTAGATTGAATACCCAACTTCAACCAGAACATTTGAACTTGTTGATACCAGAATTAAAAGGTAATCGTCAATGGAATATTTGAAATATATTTAAAATTGTTTTTCTTATTAATTTAGGGGTCTGTATTCATACAACACATCGAAATCAAGATCGAATTTATCGTATTAAAAATATACTCAGTACGGCAGTATCGATGAAATTCGAAAAAGACGGAAAAGAAGTTTCAGTTGCGGAATATTTTCGTGATGTTTATGGGCCATTAAAGTATCCAAACTTGCCGTTGGTTGAAGTCGGCAGTAAATCAAAACCAATTTATTTCCCAGTTGAAGTATAAAAAACTGACAATTGTTTCAACGTTTTTTTAATATAATGAATTTATTTTGGTCAATTTAGCTTTGTCAAGTGGCAAACTGTCAAAGATACAACAAGAAATTGAAAGCGTGTCAAACGACTTCTATAATTCGAGTATGTTAATGATTTTAAATATTGATAATAATAATAATAATAAATTGTTATATATTTAGTTTGCTTCGACAGACGCTCCTACTCGAATTCTAAAGTGTATGGACATGGTCAAGAAATCAAATTTCAATAATGATCCATTTTTGAAAAGTTTTGGCGTTCAAATTAAAGCGGAACCAATGATTGTTAGTGGACGAGTTTTGCCTCCGCCTAGGTTGGAATATGGTAAAGGAAATGGAGGACGTGTAAATAAATAATAATTATGCATATCATTCATTTTGAAAAATATTTGTTTCATAATTTGTCTCATGTTTTTAGCAAATAATTCTTACACCAAAAGATGGAGCATGGAATTCGAATGAATTTAAATTTTTTGAATCTGCTTCTTGCGAATCATTTGGATTTGTATCGTTTCTACCACCACATAAAGCATCAATGTTACAGTAAGTATTGCAAAATTTCATTAATAAATCAAATTAGCTTTGTTGATTATTTGCTTGATTTTTAGGGAATTCTGTCTGCAAATTGTCAGAACATGTCGTAGTACAGGAATTGAAATGCCGGACAGCCCAAAATTTTACGAACAAGCGCGAAAAAATGATACGGTAGAAATGGTATTAAAACGTATTGCTGACAAATGTGACAGAGATGGAATAAAATGTGATTTGGTATTTGTCGCGTTATTTTCATCTGAACAATATGGTAATAATTATTTTGTTGTTATATGATGAAATTTATTTTATTAATGTTGAATGTATTTTTACCTTTTTGAAGCTCAAGTGAAATCTTGTGGTGATATCACTTTTGGATTGGTCACTCAGTGTGTATTACCGAAAACAATAAGCGATGTGGCAATAAAGAAGAGCTATTCGACGATGTTAAATATTGCGATGAAAATAAATATGAAAATTGGTGGCATCAATACAAAATTACTGGAAGATGAAATGTATGATATTGAATTGATGAATGCGTATGAAAAATTCTTGAATGGAAGTTTTTTGTTTAGTTTGGATAATTATTTGTATAAGAATAATGCATTGGTAATTGGTGTGGATGTGGTTCATCCATCTGCTGTAGAAACGCATTTACCATCAATAGCTTCGGTGGGTATTATTCATGGTATTGTACTTTCAAATTATTGAAGGAATGTTTTTGATTTGAAGGTTGTTGGAAATGTGGATACAAAAGTGACGAAGTTTCATGCTTCGGTGAAACTACAGCCAGCGAAGCAAGAACTGATCACTGGATTTATCGAACAATTTTCTGAACGTTTACTGGAATATCTTGATGTTAATGGTACGGCTCCGAAAAATATTATTGTTTATCGAGATGGAGTATCCGAAGGTCAATTTATGCAGGTGAAATTGTGTTGTATCATTAATTAAAGCAAAGTAAAAATTTATTTTTTTAAAAAGGTTTTGGAAGAAGAACTGTCTGCTCTTCGTAGGGCTTGCAAATCAGTTGCAACAAATTACCGGCCGTTGATTACGTTTATTGTGGTTCAAAAGCGACATCATGCTCGATTTTTTTGTTGTGATGAAGCTGCAGCACGAGGACGCGGGAAAAACATCCCTGCTGGTACTGTTATCGATAGAGTAGTGACATCTCCTGATGAATATGATTTCTTTTTGTGCAGTCATCATGGAATTCAAGTATGACTTTGTGAAATGTTTTGAATCTTTATTATTATTATTATTTGAATTGCAGGGAACTAGTAGACCGACGCGATATCATGTGCTGTTTGATGAAAGCAACATGGATGCGAATGTCATGCAATCGATTACATACTATTTATGCCATCTGTATGGTAGATGTGCTCGGTCTGTCAGTATACCAGCACCAGTGTATTTTGCAGATTTAGTTTGCGCCCGTGCTCGTTATCATGTTCTTGCAGCATTGTAAGTTTGATTAATTAACTTATTTAAAAATGAATGAATGATTGGTTTTTATTTTTTAGAAATTCTGGTCTAGTGGAAAAGTGTTCTGATGAAGACAGTAATAGTAGTAGTGGTAGTAGTAGTAGTAGTAGTTCCAGCAATAAAGCCGAATCCGTGAAAACAGAATTGTCTAATATAATTGCACTTCACAAAAGAGTTAAAAGAATCATGTACTTTGCATAATCTATATCAACGATGGAAATGTATTTTAGTCTAGTATATTGTTTAGTGTTTATTTGTAAGCACTAAATATATTTGTGTTTGTTTTCGTGTTGTATTTATTTCTGTCTCTGTGTGTGTGTCCATGCGTGTATTTCTTAATGTGTTTTTAGATTATAGCTTTTCGTTTCACACAGTCGTGATAAAGAAAATCAGTATACATCATGTAATGAGGATGGTTCAATATCTGTGCATTATACTTCTTATGATCAGTTCATTATACCATTCATATTAAATGTATAATATTGAGGTGAAGATGTTTGTTTGCATGATAAATAAAAGAGATGGGAAACAAATATTTATGTATGATTAAGTAAGTAAAGAGTTGGAGAAAATTGTTATCAGGGTTTTAAATGTGAAATATGTGGACAGTTTCGAAATATTTTGTTATTCTTGATGCTTAATATGTTTAACAGCACTATAATTTTTCCGTCCAATGCTTGCGCTATTAGTGCAATACTAAGCATTATGAATATGAGCATTATTTCAAGGTTCACTGTTGTCACTGCGTGGGAGCAGCAGCAAAGTAACTAAAATTGTTGAAATAAATTTATGACGCAAAAGTACTTGTTCATACATAAATAAATGAGGAAAGTCAATGAATAAAATGTGCGTGTGTTTGTCTATGAACAGTACTGTTTTCTGAAGGCTTCATCTATAGCTTATTGTAGATATTTTTTCTCATATTTGCTTGTTGATTTTTGATGACCATTAACGAGCAAGTTGATAACCATTTTCTAAAGAAAAAATGAAATTAAAGTTTGAGTTTTACTTTGTCGTGAGAAACCAATTTGTTTGTTTTATTCTTTCATGGAAATATCTCAAATCAAAATTGCCATCTCCATTATTTTTGTGATTGAAATTTGTAGATATCAGAAAGATAATATTGCTTACTGTTGAGTTTTCTTTCAGGTTTATATACTTTTGAATATAATTAACTTCCATTTTTTATAATACAGTCGAAAACACCAATTCATATAATAAAAATCTGTATATTAGAAAATGAAAATTAGTTGTCATTAGCTTAAAAAATTTTAGCCAGTGGCGTATTAAATTTATGAAAAGAATCATAAAGAGAAGGAATATTAGCGTTAGACGCATTTGAAAAAAGGATTTAGCTGGCAGACCAGCAGAAGAATCTAGTGATGTGTAAATCACAGTGAATATTAGAATTATTGGTATAATTGTTATGAGAAATTTTATATTACTGACAAGCATAAAAACGATGAATAGTAATATAAATATTACATGAAAAGCCAATCCCAGGAATGAAAGGTTAGTATGAGATGTATTTCCTGGAATTGTGATTCGTTACTCCTGCACGATGTTGCATCTGTCAAGCATTTGATTTATTACATTTATGCTGGTGCGTCGGCAAATTTGTAAGAAGCGTGTCGAAGCTGATGACATGCACGGTAATAAAGATCAAAGTGAATGTTTAGAATTCGAAGTTATGATAATGGAAATAATTTTCGTCGCTGTTCTACTTTATGCAGCTGCCAGTGTTGTAACATTTAAGCATTTGATTTATTACTTTGACAATCAATTATAATGCTATGATCATACAAATGAGAATTAAATGGAAATAATAATTTAACAATTTTATTCTGAAAGTGCAATTTGATATTTCAACTGTCACTTAAATACAATAGTCAAAAATTTTTAAGATAATTTAGTATAAAACAAGAATATAATAAAAATAATAATGAATGAATATGCAAGTGAGCAGTAGAAGACAGTGATGGTGGTGGTTATTCTGTAGTCATTTCTGCAGCAGTAGTACCGCTAGATGTAAATTCACTGTAGCGAGGTTGGAAAAATTTTTCATACAATGTTGCAGCTCCATGGCAGCTTGGAGTGAAAAGCCAAACAAAGAAAATGCATTTCAGCGGCCAATAAATTGGTATAATAAAGGATATGCATTCAGCAAAATAATCAACAAGTCGAAAGAAGCCAAAAATAACCCAATAAAACTTCCATTGCTTACAGTTGGCGTTTTCATTTGATTCCACCTCGATTAATGTCTTCATTGCTGGATAACCAATGCATATGCAATTGCACAACAATCCTGCATTAGGGCTAAATATCAACAGCACAAAAATCACAATTGCTAACATCACCGCAGCTTGGTAACGACTTTTGCCAGTTTTTTGTTCAATTTTAGCAAACAGTTTTCCAACCAATCTGCTTTCATCACCGATAACATTCCAAATATCATTGCGAATATTTTGCAGTATTTGGGCCATTTTCCATGCAATGCAACAACCAACAAGCAGTCAGATTGAAGCAAGCAAAGCAAACTAATTACTGTTTCATATAGTTATCCGTATGATTTCAAAGTTTAAAATAAGCTAATTTTGCTTTTAAAGTTTTTTCCGATCTTTAAAAGTTTTTGTTTAAAGATATTGAACATCTACATTATTTACTTAAATAACATATAAATGTATTATTTATAAAAATGATAAAATTTTAGTTATGAAAATTAATAATCACTTGTTTATCCATTTGAATAATTTTTTTTCATTTGAAAAGTGCAATAACGCATGATAATTATGTATTAATCCAAATTTTGTGATTTGATTATGAAAAGTTCATGTCAATAATTTTGCACATGCTAATTGTACTTTTTTGAAAAGGCGAAAATGAATAATGGTATATATCAGTGAAAGCGTCGGTTCTGCGATGAGAATTTATAATGAATTTCTGAACGTCTGTGTATTTATCATAGTATTTAATTTTGCCATATGAAAGTTTCAGAATAACGTTCATATAATTGGTGTTTTTAAATATTTTTTCAATTTGTATTTTTTCACATAAATTCGTCTTATAAATAAATGCTTCTTTTATTAGAATAGGTGTTTTCAATGTGAATGGAGTATTAAGCTGAAAAGATTAAATTTTACAACTGTTTTTATTCACATTTAAGGGTATACAATTTTAAATAATATTTGGAAGACTTTTATTTTTTTAAGTTTTAATTAGCAACTGATTCACTGGAATCAATGCTAGTTGGATTATCTGAAATCACAGGTATGAATACTTGCAGTAAAAAAATATGTCTATTTTCTAAATCGCATTTTATACAAATTTATCATTTTGCAGAAAACACATGTTAATCTCCTGTCATCGACTTTTTACTGATTTTATGGATAAATTCATCATATACGTCTCAAAATGTGTACTATTGAATTTTACAGTCGTACTCTTCATTGCACTCATACCGAATTTTAAGCGGCAGTTTATATCGCTGTACTGAAGCAGATCACAACCAACTGGCCAATTTGTACATGAAGTTTGATAAGTTTGATACGAAGTGATAACGTCATTATCAATGCAATTGCTTTTTTTAAATACATAAATATTATATGAAGTTATTAAAAATATTCTATTCAAAACATAAATATATGGTGAAACACCAGGAAATCAGCTTTGCACCAGTGATCAGATTCCATTTTATTATCTGAGAAATGATGCATGACAAATTTTCGCTTTGAAATAGTTCAGAGGTGGAAAGAACGTTTAATCGCAACAGTCAAACTGTGTAATCATGCTATTTTCTCTCTTTAACATTTTATCCACTTTAATTGAAGTATATTTTTTCAAAATAAAATTATTATTTACTGTTTTATTAGCATTTTTATTTAAAGTAATGCTGATGCATGGTAATGCTATGAAAATGCAGTTTAAACAACTAGATTGTTTATGATTCTGATGTTTTTAAGACCATTTGACTGGCGAAGTGAGAATATGAACTATTTATTTTTCAGTGAAGAAATTTAATATCACGTCACCATTTTAATAATAATATTTTTTCTTCGATCAATCTTCCGTACTTTTTGTCAACACTGCCGGTGTTGTTGCCGATTTGCCCATGCGTTTAACGGGTTTCAGCGTATTTAGCTTACACGCTGCCTACGTAGCTTCGCATTCCCATGCAGAAATTTTGCTGCTTATCCATCGCGGTTGTCAAATTCCAATCAGTAGAGTACAGGAACCATGTTTACAAGCGATCTACCCCGAAGCGTCATCGCATACCCACGCCATTCCTAGGGCGTGTTACGACGCCGCTTCCGGTCGGAACAGAGTTAATTATGGTCGTGGAACTCACAGAAAGCATTGAAAATCTAGGAACAAAACTACAGGTAGGTCAGGATACTAATCTTGTCATTTGTCATGTAGTGAGAAATACTAGAGAAACTCGTAGAGAAATCCTGCTTGTGTAACAAAATTGCGGATGCATTCAGTTTTAGTTTCAGCCTGGGCATCAGTAGACCACTGTTGGATTTTTCCATTTGCTGTCAACTTTATTGAAGTTATATTTTGTAATTAGATTTAAAAGTCAATTAAAATCACCAATAAATCAATTAATTAAAAACGCACATATGCTGACATCAAACAATGCGATGTCCACTGCAAAGTGAATTTGAAGCAGCTTCAAGCGCTTTTGTGCTTCGTTGGTGCTGTTCATCGCTTTCTTTCTGCTTTCGAAATGCTTCACTTTTATTTATCCATGTCAGTGGAAAAATACGATTCAAAAGAAATGTCAGCCAACAGTTGCTTTCGCTTGTCATATAAATTACCTTCTTAGCTAACAATTAAATCAGATTTATGCATAAGGTTCTTTTCTATTTGTCAGATATTGTTCTGATGAAGGCTAGTTGAAGCCTACTCAAGTACAAAGGGAAAATCTAAAATTGATAAATTGTACAACGCTGCAGTTTTCAGCTAAAACTAGGAGTGGTGATTGCTGAATTTTAGCATCGAAATACTTTTCTGATTTTGCCTATCTGTTTTCTGAAAATATTTCTGACTTGCAAAAGAATTTAATCTTTCCAATCTTTCTTTCGATCCTGTTCACAAGAGTTATTGTTTTTCTTCTTATGTTTCATTTAAATAAAAAATAAAATCTGGAATTTTGTTTAAAGTAAAAATTTGTGATTATACATTTTGTGTAAATTGTATTAAATTTGTTTTTCAATATCTAAAGTAAAATCGACAACTGGATTGATTAAACATTCAAGTTACAATTGTTGTATTACGATGATAACCACATGTTGTACATTCCAGATCACATAGGATTTGTTGGATTTAGAAATCATTTTACCAAACAAAAGTGAAAGAAAAAGAAAATTATTTTTCATCTCTCATTATCTTTTTCTAGCACTGCATATGTTCTGCCAAAATATATATGATCATTGCTAATTATCCTCGTCGGCAGACATGAAGCATATATTGATCTTCATTTGCTGCTCTTTCATTCCCATTGTTGAGAGTGAACAGTATAATGGGGTTCACTGTCCTGGTCACACAATGAATTCATTTGAAAAAGCGTCTGTCTGTAGCATTGTTAAAATTCCAGACACCAATATCACTGTATGTTTTGTATTTGTTCATTTCTATGGTATATGTCAAGAAGTATTTGGTGCACTCGCACTATATCAAGGGTTTGTGAAAAATTTCTCAGATGCTGCACAGATTCAACTGAAAATGCTTTTGGCTAGCTGAGGGTAAATGTTCGTTGGTCTAGTGAAATTTCACAAAATTCTGCGTGATGAATTTTGACCATGCTCATGATAATCGCTGCACAGCTTTCTTCATTGTCAAATTAGTTGACAAGGCTAGCTTTGTTGCCATCGTAAAACGTCATTGCGTGTCGAATTACGAAAACAATGAATAACCCAGATAAGCATGTTCATTTAACCTCTCTTAAACAGTTCATTTGTTGCTTCTATATTTTTTGCAGAATGATGCAACTTGATAATAAAGATATTCATTCAATTTTTAAAGGAACAAGACCGCCAATTCTATTTTTCTTCTAGTTACTTCTCAGTGGTCATCACTAACTTGTGCTATTTTCTGTTATATTTCGTAATGATGAAATTCAGTTTGTATCTCAAAGAATCAACATAAGCTAGTGACGCGTACCAATGGACCTTTATTCAAGAAAAAGAAATGATGACAATATAGACGAATAAAGTAAATAAATGAGGCGATCAGTCAATCGGTTAGTCATAATACATCAACATACTGCATGGCAACGGCCGGTACCGATTTTAACAATACGATAGGGTAAGAAAGGAGTGGGGAAATAGAGAAAAGAACATCATTCCGGGTCCAGCTTCAGAAAGAAAGTGACGTCGTACCAAGACATCCACTCGTGAAGTCTTCTCCCTCATCTTCCTGCAAGCTTAGTCTTTCTCATGGTCTCTTTTCATCCCTAGCGTTCCGGCGCGTCTGGCAATGGGCGAACCACGGGACTTTCATGCATGGTAGTGCCCTTTTCCCACGGGACCGCGACATCTACCATAGGCGCAGTGCCGTCTTTGACCAATACAAAGTCAGGCTTGTATACGTTACCCCCTGACTTGATGGCGGTCTCAAAATGCACTGCGAACCTTCTCTCTTCGCTCAGTCCCCAACAAGATAGACAATCTTGTTGTGTCTCTAGATGATCATCGCTTGTGTCGTGGGACACTTCTGTGAGACGTGGACAGCCGTTTTCCGGTCACCCGAGGAGTGACCACAATGCCTGCACGGCAGCGCATCCGGATTTTGTGGAGTTCGGCCCCTCCACTTCTGGCTGCGGGTCTGGAACCGCAGCTTCAGCCCGGTGATGAAGTCCCGACTACGCATACCGCTAGCGCCGTGCAGCAAGGAGTTTACCAGAGACCCGTTTTTAAAGAATGGAAGACAGCTACCTTCGTACGACTCTGAGAGCTAAGCGATCTCCTCCCGTAGTAGGTTCTGCTTTTCTTCCCGGATCGCACTTTTGGTTGCTGCGGGGACTGCGAAGTGCTCTAATGCCGAGAGCAGCGGCTTTCGCAAAGTTGTAGTGTCAGATTGTCCATGTTGGTCATCATGCTGTTAGTACCTACCGCCACCCGTGCAATGTGTTCTGTAGTGAGAGGACGCAGTCCTTGTCCTCGCTCTTTGATGGGCATTGACAAAAACATGCTGTTCATGCCAGTGGTTGGTAGATGCAGGAAGCGTTTTACCGTTAACCTAATTGCCCCGTCCACACTCTCCAATAGTTTCCTAGAAATCCCAGGGACTCCCAGTCTGTATTCCAATGATGGAATCAGATAATCCCGCACAGTGGCAAGTTTCTGTGTGGGCTTGAGGGGGGCTTTACGGATCCTCTCCAGGGTCCCTTCCAGTGTTTCTATGTCGAAGGAAGGCTTGCCATTTGGGGCTATGGGGACCCCCAGGACCTTGATGACTTCCCCAGGCCCCGCCATGGGAATGTAAGAAGATTCCTCTTTGGTACCACGGACTCTAAATGCCTTGGAGGTATCCTGCACTAGTGATTTGGTTTTGGGCGTGCGGACGAAGCGGATACCTTTGCATTTCCTGATGTTTAGTTTAAGTCCCCTCTCATTAATGAAGTCGTGGGTGATGGAGAGAAGTTTCTCCATTCCCCTGCGACTGCTACTGACTAGAGTTACGTCGTCCGCGAACGCCAGTGTTACGACCTCAGTGTTATTGATTTTGTAACCCACTCCACTTTGTTCGAGGCGCTCTATCAACTCGTCCATGACTGAGTTGAAGAGGAGAGGGGAAATGGGGTCTCCCTGTCGTATACACCCTGGTTAATTTCTATTTTATTACTCAATACCCCTCCGTCTCCTTTGATAACGGTCGTGCTTCCGGTGACCATTTCCTCAATAAGTGCTCGTGAGTTGGAGTCGAGCCCGTGCATGCGTAGGGCTCGATCAATTGATGAGTGATTGACTGTGTCAAAAGCTTTAGCTAAGTCTACACAGACGATGTTTAGTTCCTTCCCGGACTTGTGCGCGTCTCTGACGATGGTCGTTAAGGTGGTGATGTTGTCAAAAGCGCCATCCGTGCCTGGCCGGAAGGCCTTTTGGCGGGGGTGGAGGGAGATGCAATTTTCGAGCCGCCGCGTTACAATTTTGCTAAAGAGCCGGTATATACAGGAAGCAATAGTTATGGGCCGGTAGTCTTCAGCATCGGGGCGGGGATTGTCAGTTTTGGGAATGAGGGAGGTACGACAATCCTTGAGTTGTGGGAGGATGTACCTTGCGAATAGAAGACAGTTGAAGGCCTTCGAAAGGCACACCGGGTCACATTGTCGGAGGTGTGACACCTGAACTCCGTCGAGGCCTGCCGACGTTTTTGCAGACATTAGTTTGAGGTGCAGCGTAACCTCGTCTGCGGAGATGGGGAACAGAATGCATTCGGTGTTGGGTGGGCGTTTGGATTTGAAGGGCGCTGCGTCGGTACCGGGGCGCTGACTTAATCGCTGTCGCAGAGCGGACTCAGCGACGTCGATAGGACAGCTTACATTACAAAGGGGCTGGTTCTTGATGAGGTGGGCCGCAATACGTTTGGGGTGTCGCCTGAAGAGCGATTGGAAGGACGCGTAGTTAGAGCGCTTCCGTTCGCTGCGATTACTCCCATAGTGAGACCGTTCACAAGAACGTTGTGGTGCGTGCAGTGATTAACAATTCCGGCAAAAACAGCCTCAACGTGCTCGCATGCCTGGCATTTGAACGGACCAGGGTAGGAAAAAGTGAAACAAGCTCTAACATCGCTTACCGAGCCTTGGCTAGAAGCGCCAGCAACAGTTCTAATCGTTCCTTGTGCTGGATTAATAGAGTTGTTCATCGTTTTTCGCACCGGGAGTTTTCGCAAACCAGTTATCAGAGGGACCTTGACCGAGCCGCCGCACACGCCGTTTACCCGCGCTTTTTGAGGTTGAAATCCCCGATGTTGAAAAGACGGGTGGTGATGCTGTCAGAAGCGCCACCCGTGCCTGATCGGAAGGTCTTTTGACGGGGGTGGAGGGAGATACAGTTTTCTAGCCGTTTCGTTACAATTTTGCTAAAGAGCCGGAATAGGCAGGAGGAGATGTTGATTGGCCGGTAGGTTTTCAGCGTCGGGGCGCGGATCGTCCGACAATCCTTGAGTTATTGGGGAATGTGCCTTACGAGAAGAAAAGTTAAAGGGCTTCGCTAGGCACACCAGGTCGCATGTACGAAGATGCGACACCTGTATACCGTCAGGGCCCGCTGACGTGTGTACTTTCATTTTTTGAAGGCGCAGCGTAATCTCGTCCGGAAAAACTGTATCCAGAATGTTCTTTGAATTTCGGGGGTATTTAGAGGTAAAGGGCGCTGCGTCTACACTGGGACGTTGACTCAATCTTTGACGTAGAGCGGACTCTGCGGCATCGATGGGGCAACTTACATTACAGAGGGGCTGGTTTTTAATGAGGTGGGCCGCAACTCTTTTGGGGTCTCGCTTGAAGAGCGATTGCATTTTCGCGTACTTGCTTCAGATCTTCTGTCTTCTATTCTTCGGTTCTTCTTTAGTACGCTTCTTTGGGGGAGGGGGGGGGTTGATAACCATTGGGTTTGCACAGAAACTCAGTTCGAATACTAACAACATCGTCAACATATTTATTACGGTCCCCTGGTTTACTATTTAATATTTTATTCATAAAAGAATTTAATAACCCCTCCAACTCACTATTGCAGGAGGTTAAACTATCCTCCAGATGGTGGAGCAAATCCCTCAATGGGTACTGACCCTTATGTTGGGGGCTTAGGGCATCTCTAAGTTTATTAGGGGGCGGCGTTGTTTGGCCAACAATTTCAACGCGGAAGCCGGAAGTATCGCGCGTTGATAGTACGCCCACGCCATTTATTTCATCTCCAACACGCGTTGCCCTACTATTGCTGCGCTACGCATTTCTCACGGGGTGGTCTTACTCGGTCCCGCTTTTCTCTCATTGGTCTTTGCCTACGCTATTTTATTACACCANTANCAAATNNTTNNNTGNNNTNGNTTTNNNT
>NW_003526946.1:634628-652207 GCF_000181795.1 Trichinella spiralis | reverse complement strand
ACNNTCCAATAAAATAGCGTGGGTAATGACCAATGAGAGAAAAGCGGGACCGAGTAGTACCAAACCATTCCTCAATAATGGAATTTTCTACTACTTCCGGGGGAAGCAACAAATGTCACCATTAATCATACCTTCGTTAAGCGCATTTAAATTTTGATCCACACGACGCATCTTTTTCCTCAAGTATTTGGCCATATCGATTGATATGGCTTCAGACCACTTTGAGGAAAGAGCTTCCGCGAAATATTTCACGGAACAGCTATTACTAGCTGTCAGTTGATCTTCCACTTCTTTCGCTTCCCTCAAGTGGTCAATTGCCCACTGGTGTTTTATGGACTTTTATGAGGAAGCTGCGAATATGGCGGGGTGCGCTCGTTTTTCATGCAGGCACAACCCAGCGAAAGTGGTGAAGGATCGTGAGCAAAGAAGACAAGCGCGCCTGCTGTGGGCGGAATCATGCATTTTCCTGTCTGTCGGAACATCAGTAGGTGTTTCATTCAGTTTTCTGTCCTTCTTACAGTGCGGGAAGTACAATGCTATGGCATTAATTGATGTGAAATGTTTTCCACATAAACTACATGCCAAATTAACCTTAAGTGCGTGGTGCGTGCAGTGCGTAACAAAACGTGCGAAAACAGCCTCACTATGTCTACATTTCTGGCAAATGAACAGACCCGGATAATTGACACTGATAGCTTCCATTTTTTTCCACTTACTAAGCCTTGACTGGTAGTGTCAACTGCATTATGGGCTTTTCCTGAGTTGAATTTAAAAAAAAAACGGAGCTACACAAGTAACCCGGAAATTATGACCGATCGATAACGAGAGCGAGCAAAACTAGGCCGCCGCACGCCAGAAGAGTCATAGTTACTCGCGCCGTTCACCCGCGCTTAACTCAATTTCTTAATTTCACACTGAAACCACTGGGCAAAAATAAATATCACGGAGGTGGGACACCTTGACTCCATCGGGGCCCGGTGCACAGCCAACGTTCATCAGTTTGAGGTGTTCGCCCACCTTAGTATATATATATATTATTACTTAACAGGGGGGGGGCTTCAGAAAGAAGGGGGCGCGGTCAGTAGATGGCTGCTTACCCAGTCTTACTGCAGAACTACAGTATACCAAACTGTAGAGGATTCGGAGCTTCCTGATGGTCTTTCGAAGCGTCCAGAGGCTTTCACAGAGTGCGGATAGTGGGAGGCGACTGAGTTAATAGAGCGTAACGGCTTCTCACAGATGCTACCGTGCAATGTGTACAGCGCAGTGCGACGTACGGTTTCGTTGCAAACCATTCCACATTTGACAACAGTCCAAGAACGTTGTTGTCTGAACATGTCTGTTCTTCCGCTGTACTGCATACATAATACGACATCCAGATGAAATATCAGTCATTGAAACAGCAATCAGTGACAGGATTGTAAAATTTCAATGACGCCTTCACATGCGAAATCATAAAAATGATTCATACGATCAACAACAACAGAACCATCTTCCATAAAAATTTCTGATTTCTTCAATTTGCGCAAACAAAGTTCATCGACATTTCCAATTTTACACTTTGCGAGCAAAAAGCGTGCAATCGTTATCATGATTACTGGGACAAATCAAAATAAAAACATCTAACCATCACAACCAGCTACCAGAGCTGACATCACCGAGAGAATGTAGTGATTCGGAACAGGGTAGACCCGATCTTCCACCTGACTCCGCCTACTTTTTCACACTGAAATTTCATTGGTTGTTGCCCGCCTACTTTTTCGTAGTAAAATTTCGTTGGTTGCTGCTCTGACACGCCTCTAAATTTCATTTGTTGTCATTCCTCTGCATTCTATTTGTCAAATTTTATTTCATTCTACTTGTCAAATTTTACTTCTAATCTTTCGACTGTTTTCAAATAATTCTGTTGTTTCAAATTGAGAAAAGTAAGAAAATGAAATTACGATGAAAAAATAAAAAAACAAAACAATACAATGCAGATACAATGCAATGAAGTACAAATAAAATACAATCCACCACTTGAATGGTCGTATTAACCTTTATCTTAGTGAAATTTTATGCGTTAAATTTATATTGTATTTACATGAAGTAACAGAAATTGTAAAGAAATTAAGTAAATAATGTTTAAAGCATAAATTCAAGGTTTTTCTTATAATTCAATAATGAGTAGAACTGAATTTCCCATAGGGAACTTCGCCTGCTTTTTCACATTTAAATGAATGGTTGTCGCTCTGAAAAGTTCCATTTGTTAAATATTCCTTTTCTATCAATGGTAAGTTTTCTAATTCGAGGTTTCACTGTTTTTCATTTATGTATTCATGGCATGGCATCATGGCTGATAATTTTTCTTAACTTTATGATATTGCATATTTAATTTTTATAGAAAAAACAGAATTTTTTGATTGATATAAAAAACGGAAGTGCTGTTCATATAGATGCAGCGCAACATTAAATGGTGCGAAACAAATAAGTTGATAAAAAGCAAACTTTTTAAAAAAAACAGTTATTCTCGTCGGTGCCATTTACAGCTTTCTTTCTGTTAGCATTCTCAAAGTGGTTTACTTTTATCACGCCGAATGCATAAATACTGTTCAGAAGAATCCCAACCCTAACAGTTGCTTTGCTTGTCAGATAAATTACATTTTAGCTAGCAATTATGTGAGATTTATGCATAAGATGCTTTTCCGTTTGTCAGAAAATATTCTGATTAGCTAATGGCGATTGTAATACAATGGAAAAATCAACAAGTGATGAATTGTCCACAGCTGCAGTTGTCAGCTAAAACTAGGCATGGCAACTGCTAACTTGTTAGCATTTAAATACTTTTCAAATTTCAGGCTGACTGTTCTATAAAAATCTTTCTTGTTAGCAATCAAAGAATTTTATTTTCAACTTCACAAAGTTTTGACTTCTTTCATCAGTGCTATTGTTTAAAGTCGCATATTTTATTTAAATAGAAAATTAAAAATCTGCTATATTATTTACAAGTCAAAAAACAAATTTAGTTTTACATATTTTGCGTAAATTGTAAACTTTCTATTTTAACATCTGAACGAAACCGACTAGTGCGTTGGTGAATACCAGAAATTAGAATTTCGGTATAGGGATAAATTCAAGCAATAATACTGCTAGTCTGGAATTTTTACGATACTTCAGGCAGACGTTTTCTCAAATGGATAATTTCACTGCTTGATCCAGGCAGCAAACCCTTTGATATTGCCCAGATATTATTCACTCAAAACAATGGGAATGAAAGTTATGGCAGCAAATGAGAAATCAATATATGCTTTATGTTTGCCGACGAGGATAATCAGCAATGATCATATTTTGGCAGAAAATCTGCAATGCTAGAGGAAGATAATGAGAGATGAAAAATAATTTTCTTTTTCTTTTACTTTTGTTTGGAAACATGATTTCTAAATCCGACAGATCCTTTTTGATCTGGAATGTTCAACATTTGGTTATCATCGTAATACAACAATTGCAAATTGAATGTTTAATCAACCAAGTTGTCGGTTTTACTTTACATATTGAAAGAGAAATTTAATACAATTTACACAAAATATATAATTACAAATTTTTTATTTTAAACAAAATTCCAGATTTTATTTTTTATTTAAATGAAACATGAGAAGAAAAACAATAACTCTTGTGAACAGGATCGAAAGAAAGATTGGAAGATTAAATATTTTTGCAAGCCAGAAATATTTTCAAAGAACACTACAGCTGAAATCAGAAAAGTGTTTCGATGCTAAAATTCAGCAATCATCACTCCCAGTTTTAGCTGAAAACTGCAGCTGTAGACAATTTATCAATATGATGCTTTTAAGAAGCTCTTGCGCTTTACATTTCACTGTTAACAAAAGATTATCTTATTGCTTAATTTTATTCTTGTAAATTTGCTTTTGCATTTTATTTCCTCACATCTATGCTGATCAACGGACTGTTTTCGCAGAAACTTCTGCTATTCGATGTAAGCGCTTCAGAACTAAGCAAATGTATAGTACAGAAATTCCATTTACAACAACAAGCAAATCAGAACTTTAATAAAATATATACCATGGGCAAGATGGGCAATAACGTATAAATATGAAAAAAAAAGTCCATTTCTAAAGTTGTAGACAAACACTGTGCTACGGCAACCAACTAATCGTTATATTGAAAAAATGGATTGTTGTAATATTACAATAATAATGTGCTACATTAAGCCATTGTTTGCATGTTTATTCACAACCCGTATTTGTCATTATGATTTGTGCACTTCAGCGTGTGGCATCTCCCTTTGTGTATTGGCTTATGTTGGTTCCTTGAGATACAAATTGAAATTCATTATTATTTATTCTCATCATTCGATATCACATCTCAAACCTACGATACGGAAAATAGCACAAGCTAATGATAAGCATTGAGAAGTGAAATAAATGAAAAATAGAATTGACGGTTTTGTTCTTTACAAATTAAATATCTTGATTATCTAATTGCATTATTCTACAAAAATACAGAAGTAACAAATGATCAGTCTGAAGAACAGATAACAAAGAGATGTTAAATAAGCGTGTTTATCTAAGTCATTTTTTGTTTTCATAATTTTACATGTAATGACTTTTTACGATGGTAAAAGAGCAAAAAAAAATAATTTTCTTTGCTTTCACTTTTGTTTGGTACAATCAACAGAATTTCGATATGCAACAGATATTTTTTGATCTGGAATGTTGAACCATAATAATACAAGAATTACAACTTGAATGTGTACTCGGTTTACTTTAGATATTGAAAGATAAATTTAATACAATTTACACAAAATGTATTACCACAAATTTTTCTTTTAAACAAAATTCCAGATTTTATTTTTTATTTAAATGAAACATAAGAAGAAAAACAACTCTTGTGAACAGGAGCGAAAGAAAGATTGGAAAGATTAAATTTTTTTTGCAAGCCAGAAATATTTTCAAAGAACACTACAGCTGAAATCAGAAAAGTGTTTCGATGCTAACATTCAGCATTCACCACTCCAACTTTTAGCTTGAAAACTGCAGCTTTAGACAATTTATAAATTTTAAATGTTCCCATTCTACTAAAATCGCCATTAGCTACTCAGCAGAACAATTTGTGGCAAATGGAAAAGCATCTTATGCATAAATTTCATATAATTGCCAGCTAAAGCGTTATTTATCTGATGGGTGAAAAAACTGTTCGTTGCCATTCTATTTGGACATTGTACATTGTATTTGCTTGCCTGTTGTAATAACTCATCATAAGAAATTGATGAATCATATATCCGATATCGTGTATATGAGATTTTTTGTTTGCTGAAATTCTGATGGATACGGCTTTCTGGACTGGACGGCAATGAACAGAAAATAAACACGGAAATAGATTCCGTTATTATTAATACTGGAGTAAGCGGAAGTACACTGTAAAGCACGAAGTAAAATGCTGCTGGGCATGAAGCTTGCCGCAGCTAATTAAGCTAAACAAATCAACCGGAATGGTGCAAATGCTAATTTCTCTTACTGCTGTGTATAGCGTGAACTTCCTTGTGCTCTTTTCCTTATCGTTCCTTTGATATCTTTTAGTGATGGAGGCAAATAATGATTTAATTCAGTTTGTAATTACAAAAAGGTACTAACAGAAATTAGTATAGGAAAGAAAATTCTACACACTGAATCGGATAAATCGTAATGATAAATATTGGATGTGTGCTGAGATAAGCAGCATTATGATTGTAATATCACAAGCAAGCCATTTCTTTTCGCGTACACTGCAAAGTGAATTTGAAGCAGCTTTAACAGCTTTTCTGCTTGGTGCTGTTCATCACTTTCAGCTTTCGAAGCGCTTGACTTTTATTCATCCATTCGAGTTTAAAATTAAAAATACCGTTCAAAAGAAATGTCAGCTAACAGTTGCTTTCAGTCGTCATATAAATTACCTTCTTAGCTAACAATTAAATCAGATTTATGCCTAAGGTTCTTTTATATTTGTCAGATATTGTTCTGATGAAGGCTAGGTGAAGGCTACTCAAGTACAAAGAGAAAATCTAAAATTGATAAATTGTCTACAGCTGCAGTTTTCAGCTAAAACTGGGAGTGGTGATTGCTGAATTTTAGCATCGAAACACTTTTCTGATTTCAGCTGTAGTGTTCTTTGAAAATATTTCTGGCTTGCAAAAAAATTTAATTTTCCAATCTTTCGCTCCTGTTCACAAGAGTTATTGTTTTTCTTCTTATGTTTCATTTAAATAAAAAATAAAATCTGGAATTTTGTTTAAAATAAAAATTTGTGATTATACATTTTGTGTAAATTGTATTAAATTTCTCTTTCAATATCTAAAGTAAAATCGACAACTTGGTTGATTAAACATTCAAGTTGCAATTGTTGTATTACGATGATAACCAAATGTTGAACATCCCACATCAAAAAGGATCTGTCGGATTTAGAAATCATGTTACCAAACAAAAGTAAAAGAAAAAGAAAATTATTTTTCATCTCTCATTATCTTCCTCTAGCATTGCATATTTTCTGCCAAAATATGATCATTGCTGATTATCCTCGTCGGCAAACATAAAGCATATATTGATTTCTCATTTGCTGCCATCACTTTCATTCCCATTGTTTGGAGTGAATAATATCTGGGCAATATCAAAGGGTTTGCTGCGTGGATCAAGCAGTGAAATTATCCATTTGAGAAAACGTCTGCCTGATGTATTGTAAAAATTCCAGACTAGCAGTATTATTGCTTGAATTTATCCCTTGCGCTTTTCTATGGCATCATGCTGAACACAAATACCGAAATTCTAATTTCTGGTATTCACCAACGCACTAGTCGGTTTCGTTCAGATGTTAAAATAGAAAGTTTACAATTTACGCAAAATATGTAAAACTAAATTTGTTTTTTGATTTTTAAATAATATCGCAGATTTTTAATTTTCTATTTAAATAAAATATGCGACTTTAAACAATAACACTGATGAAAGAAGTCAAAACTTTCTGAATTTGAAAATAAAATTCTTTGATTGCTAACAAGAAAGATTTTTATAGAACAGTCAGCCTGAAATTAGAAAAGTATTTAAATGCTAACAAGTTAGCAGTTGCCATGTCTAGTTTTAGCTGACAACTGCAGCTGCGGACAGTTCATCACTTGTTGATTTTTCCATTGTATTACAATCGCCATTAGCTAATCAGAATATTTTCTGACAAACGGAAAAGCATCTTATGCATAAATCTCACATAATTGCTAGCTAAAATGTAATTTATCTGACAAGCAAAGCAACTGTTAGGGTTGGGATTCTTCTGAACAGTATTTATGCATTCGGCGTGATAAAAGTAAACCACTTTGAGAATGCTAACAGAAAGAAAGCTGTAAATGGCACCGACGAGAATAACTGTTTTTTTTAAAAAGTTTGCTTTTTATCAACTTATTTGTTTCGCACCATTTAATGTTGCGCTGCATCTATATGAACAGCACTTCCGTTTTTTATATCAATCAAAAAATTCTGTTTTTTCTATAAAAATTAAATATGCAATATCATAAAGTTAAGAAAAATTATCAGCCATGATGCCATGCCATGAATACATAAATGAAAAACAGTGAAACCTCGAATTAGAAAACTTACCATTGATAGAAAAGGAATATTTAACAAATGGAACTTTTCAGAGCGACAACCATTCATTTAAATGTGAAAAAGCAGGCGAAGTTCCCTATGGGAAATTCAGTTCTACTCATTATTGAATTATAAGAAAAACCTTGAATTTATGCTTTAAACATTGTTTACTTAATTTCTTTACAATTTCTGTTACTTCATGTAAATACAATATAAATTTAACGGATAAAATTTCAGTAAGATAAAGGTTAATGCGACCATTCAAGTGGTGGATTGTATTTTATTTGTACTGCATTGCATTGTATCTGCATTGTATTGTTTTGTTTTTTTATTTTTTCATCGTAATTTCATTTTCTTACTTTTCTCAATTTGAGAACAACAGAATTATTTGAAAACAGTCGAAAGATTAGAAGTAAAATTTGACAAATAGAATGAAATAAAATTTGACAAATAGAATGCAGAGAAATGACAACAAATGAAATTTAGAGGCGTGTCAGAGCAGCAACCAACGAAATTTTACTACGAAAAAGTAGGCGGGCAACAACCAATGAAATTTCAGTGTGAAAAAGTAGGCGGAGTCAGGTGGAAGATCGGGTCTACCCTGTTCCGAATCACTACATTCTCTCGGTGATGTCAGCTCTGGTAGCTGGTTGTGATGGTTAGATGTTTTTATTTTGATTTGTCCCAGTAATCATGATAACGATTGCACGCTTTTTGCTCGCAAAGTGTAAAATTGGAAATGTCGATGAACTTTGTTTGCGCAAATTGAAGAAATCAGAAATTTTTATGGAAGATGGTTCTGTTGATGTTGATCGTATAAATCATTTTTATGATTTCGCATGTGAAGGCGTCATTGAAATTTTACAATCCTGTCACTGATTGCTGTTTCAATGACTGATATTTCATCTGGATGTCGTATTATGTATGCAGTACAGCGGAAGAACAGACATGTTCAGACAACAACGTTCTTGGACTGTTGTCAAATGTGGAATGGTTTGCAACGAAACCGAATGTGTTTTCTCCCGGTTGAAGTCGCACTGCGCTGTACACATTGCACGGTAGCATCTGTGAGAAGCCGTTACGCTCTATTAATTCAGTCGCCTCCCACTATCCGCACTCTGTGAAAGCCTCTGGACGCTTCGAAAGACCATCAGGAAGCTCCGAATCCTCTACAGTTTGGTATACTGTAGTTCTGCAGTAAGACTGGGTAAGCAGCCATCTACTGACCGCGCCCCCTTCTTTCTGAAGCCCCCCCCCTGTTAAGTAATAATATATATATATACTAAGGTGGGCGAACACCTCAAACTGATGAAGGTTGGCTGTGCACCGGGCCCCGATGGAGTCAAGGTGTCCCACCTCCGTGATATTGATTTTTGCCCAGTGGTTTCAGTGTGAAATTAAGAAATTGAGTTAAGCGCGGGTGAACGGCGCGAGTAACTATGACTCTTCTGGCGTGCGGCGGCCTAGTTTTGCTCGCTCTCGTTATCCATCGGTCATAATTTCCGGGTTACTTGTGTAGCTCCGTTTTTTTTTAAATTCAACTCAGGAAAAGCCCATAATGCAGTTGGCACTACTAGTCAAGGCTTAGTAAGTGGAAAAAAATGGAAGCTATCAGTGTCAATTATCCGGGTCCGTTCATTTGCCAGAAATGTAGACATAGTGAGGCTGTTTTCGCACGTTTTGTTACGCACTGCACGCACCACGCACTTAAGGTTAATTTGGCATGTAGTTTATGTGGAAAACATTTCACATCAATTAATGCTATAGCCTTGTACTTCCCACGCTGTAAGAAGGACAGGAAACTGAACGAAACACCTACTGATGTTCCGACAAACAGGAAAATGCATGATTCCGCCCACAGCAGGCGCGCTTGTCTTCTTTGCTCACGATCCTTCACCACTTTCGCTGGGTTGTGCCTGCATGAAAAACGAGCGCACCCCGCCAAATTCGCAGCTTCCTCACAAAAGTCCATTAAACACCAGTGGGCAATTGACCACTTGAGGGAAGCGAAAGAAGTGGAAGATCAACTGACAGCTAGTAATAGCTGTTCCGTGAAATATTTCGCGGAAGCTCTTTCCTCAAAGTGGTCTGAAGCCATATCAATCGATATGGCCAAATACTTGAGGAAAAAGATGCGTCGTGTGGATCAAAATTTAAATGCGCTTAACGAAGGTATGATTAATGGTGACATTTGTAGCTTCTCCCGGAAGTAGTAGAAAATTCCATTAGTGAGAAATGCGTAGACAGCAAAAGTAGGGCAACGCGTGTTGGAGATGAAATAAATGGCGTGGGCGTACTTTCAACGCGCGATACTTCCGGCTTCCGCGTTGAAATTGTTGGCCAAACAACGCCGCCCCCTAATAAACTTAGAGATGCCCTAAGCCCCCAACATAAGGGTCGGGACCCAGGGAGGGATTTGCTCCACCATCTGGAGGGTAGTTTAACCTCCTGCAATAGTGAGTTGGAGGGGTTATTAAATTCTCTCATGAGTAAAATATTAAATAGTAAACCAGATGACCGTAGTAAATGTGTTGACGATGTTTTCAGTATTCGAACTGAGTTTCTGTGGAAACCCAATGGTTATCAACCCCCCCTCCCCGAAAGAAGCGTACTAAAGAAGAACCGAAGAATAGAAGACAGAAGATCTGAAGCAAGTACGCGAAAATGCAATCGCTCTTCAAGCGAGTCCCCAAAAGAGTTGCGGCCCACCTCATTAAAAACCAGCCCCTCTGTAATGTAAGTTGCCCCATCGATGCCGCAGAGTCCGCTCTACGTCAAAGATTGAGTCAACGTCCCAGTGTAGACGCAGCGCCCTTTACCTCTAAATACCCCCGAAATTCAAAGAACATTCTGGACACAATTTTTCCGGAAGAGGTTACGCTGCGCCTCCAAAAAATGAAAATACACACGTCAGCGGGTCCTGACGGTATACAGGTGTCGCATCTTTGTACATGCGACCTGTTGTGCCTAGCGAAGCCCTTTAACTTTTCTTCTCGCAAGGCACATTCCCCAACAACTCAAGGATTGTCGGACGATCCGCGCCCCGACGCTGAAAACCTTCCGGCCAATCACCATCTCCTCCTGCCTATTCCGGCTCTTTAGCAAAATTGTAACGAAACGGCTAGAAAACTGTATCTCCCTCCACCCCCGTCAAAAGACCTTCCGATCAGGCACGGGTGGCGCTTCTGACAGCATCACCACCCGTCTTTTCAACATCGGGGATTTCAACCTCAAAAAGCGCGGGTAAACGGCGTGTGCGGCGGCTCGGTCAAGGTCCCTCTGATAACTGGTTTGCGAAAACTCCCGGTGCGAAAAACTATGAACAACTCTACTAATCCAGCACAAGGAACGATTAGAACTGTTGCTGGCGCTTCTAGCCAAGGCTCGGTAAGCGATGTTAGAGCTTGTTTCACTTTTTCCTACCCTGGTCCATTCACATGCCAGGCATGCGAGCACGTTGAAGCTGTTTTCGCCCGTATTGTAAATCACTGCACGCACCACAACGTTCTAGTGAACGGCCTCACTTGTAGTTTATGTAGTAAGCACTTTAGAACTGTTAATGCAGTAGCCTCGCACTTTATACACTGTCGAAAAGTGGCAAACAGTGTGCCGGCGCCCGCTACAGTAACCCCGCTTGATTCCGAAGTATCCGCTACTGCGGCTACTTCGCACGTTTGCCCCACATGTTGTCGCACGTTCAGCACTTTTAGTGGTCTCAGATTGCATGAGAAGCGGAAGCACGCCTCCACATTCGTGGCGTCTTCCCAGAGACCAAAAAACCACCGGTGGTCAGAGCATGAATTGCATGATGTCCGTGCTATACTGGTGAAGTTAGAGAAAACCGGTTCCTCATCACTGGCAAAGCTAGCAGATGAACTATCTTGTCTTTGGCAAGAAAGTATCTCTGTTAACACTGCCAAGTATTTGAGGAAAAAGGCTCTCGCTACGGAATCCAGTGAGCCAAAATCACTTACCTGCACTTCTCTGCAAAGCACCGACTGTGTCGAAAGTATTCGTAGAAGCTCCCCTCGGGAACTTAAAAAAATAACGAGTGTTAGAGAGGAAACCATTGGAGAGGGCCGGGAAAATCCGAAGGCCGTAAAAACTGAAATTCCAAATGAGGTCAACGACCTATTTATTCAAAATTCAAATTTGAATTATGAAAATGTATGTCACAGTACCCCCACTTTGGAAAATCAGGAGAGTACTGTAGATAAAATGGAGAATTTTAATTCTCTACTTATTAGAGCTCTGGAGGAGTCACTCACCTCCTGCAATACTGAGATGGAGGGGTTAATTAATTTTTTAATTAAGAAAATACTTAAGTCTGATGATGAGGCTCGTAAACACTACACAGACGGGGTTGTTAGTGTCCTTGCCGCGCTTCTGCGCCCGAACTGCGATGGTCGTAATCCCCCTGCCCCTACCAACCAGCGTAAGCGCATTCCGCCGTCAGCGAGAAATCGCAGCGAACGGATACGCTCTAAGTACGCGTCCTTCCAATCGCTCTTCAGGCGAGACCCCAAACGTATTGCGGCCCACCTCATCAAGAACCAGCCCCTTTGTAATGTAAGCTGTCCTATCGACGTCGCTGAGTCCGATCTGCGACAGCGATTAAGTCAGCGCCCCGGTGCCGACGCAGCGCCCTTCAAATCCAAACGCCCTCCCAACACCGAATGCATTCTGTCCCCCATCTCCGCAGACGAGGTTATGCTGCACCTCAAACTAATGTCTGCAAAAACGTCGGCAGGCCTCGACGGAGTTCAGGTGTCACACCTCTGACAATGTGACCCGGTGTGCCTTGCGAAGGCCTTCAACTGTCTTCTACTCGCAAGGTACATGCCCCCACAACTCAAGGATTGTCGTACCACCCTCATTCCCAAAACTGACAATCCCCGCCCCGATGCTGAAGACTACCGGCCGATAACAGTCGCTTCCTGTTTATACCGGCTCTCCAGCAAAATGGTAACGAGGCGGTTAAGAGGATTGTATCTCCCTTCATCCACGTCAAAAAGCCTTCCGGTCAGGCACGCATGGCGCTTTTAACAACCCGTTCATGTTGATGACCATCATCAGGGAAGCGCATAAACGCGGCAAGGAACTGAACATCGTCTCCGCAGAAGAAGCGAAAGCCCTTGACACCATCAATCACACTATAAACTCGGTGCCGATAATCACCTGTCTAGTCGGAACTAGAACAGAAGGTGGTTATAATTACGTCACACCTTATCCTCCGACTCCACTTCTGGTTTAATGCACCTTATGCTGACTGCAGGAAAGCCGCGCTGATAGACCGCATGATTCGAGGGTTTGTAAAACGAATTGTGCACTCAGCCACCACTGAGATATGCACGAACTCTACTTCTAAATCCCTCGAATAATGGCGGGCTGGGCCTTGTTTCTTTCGAGGAACACGCCCGGTTCAGCACGGTGAAGGCGCTTACCTTAATGGCCAACGGACGCGACATGCCGGGAAGCATGATTGCAAACCTGAAAACTCTTCATACCGCAATCAAAGCAGTCAAAACCAAGAGGCTTGAAGAGTTCGGGAAATCCTACCAATGTAATGGCTGGAGGGAATTCCAACAAAATTTAGAAAATTCCTGAATCCGGAACGGCTGTGGGCTGTGCAAGGCAGGAATTACACCGCGGCCGACCTAGAACAGAAATCATGTCGTCACTGCAGCGCTGCCGTTGGAACACTGGTCCACATCTGCCAGAAATGCTTAGCCAGCCATGGAATGATCATCAGACGCTACAATTCCATCGTAGAAAGTCTATGTGAAACAGCTTCTAAACAAGACTTCACTGTCTACAAAGAGGTGAAACTGTCAACTCCAGCTGGCGCTTTGAATCCCGATGTGATCCTCGTCAAGAACAATAAAGCGATTTGCTGGGAAGGTGGTCGACCATTTCGTCTTCTCCATCGCCAAAATGCTGAAAAGTACGAAGCGGCAGTTCCAACAGTGCGTGACGTACTAAATGTCGGAGAAGTTGAATCACATGGGTTCATCATTGGCAGCAGAGGCGCAGGGCCAAAGCAGACGAAAAGACCGAAAGCTGCCGGCCTCGCGCTGTCAAAGAAGACGAAATAATTTTGGTGCTGGCTGTCGATGGAGCACTGAATCCGAATATATTTGGCATTCATGGACGGTTCATGCTATTTGACGCAGTACTTCGGCTAACTGATTCCCTTTTCACTTTCTCAAATCTCTCACTTCCCGTTATATCTCTGCTTTTTATTTGCTCAATGCCAGAATAAATTTTGTTACTGTTTATTGTTACCATTCTTTGTTAGTTATACTGACATCCCATTATTACCAACATTCGCAATTACCATTTGCTTAAGCGTACAACTGCTGTTAGATGATCGCTTGTATTTGCCTTGCTCTGTCAGTCCAAATGACCACTAGAGTTCTCGTTTTACTCGCTTATATATAGCACCATTTAAACAGGATCGATTAATAACGCAACCTACGCAACTGCCCGCTAAGGGAGAAACAAAAATAAAGTCACAATAGTCAAATGCCTCGTCATTTAATTAATTAGTGACGAGTATGAATGGATCAACAAGATTCCTTCTGTCCCTATCTACTATGTAGCGAAACCACAGCCAAGGGAACGGGCTTTGCAAAATCAGCGGGGAAAGAAGACACTGTTGAGCACCATTGTTGAGCAATTACCACAGTTTTTATGGACCGTTATTTTATTACATCGTATTGCACTGTGCAACCGCAACATTTTCAAAATGCATTTACGTAATCGAAGCTTCAAGCTTTTGTTGTGCTCATAAACAGCTAATGTCGAGTAAGGATTATGTCGTTCTGCAAAATAGCCAACAACAACAACAACAAAAACCAACAGTGAACGGCATTAACAAAGTGGTATCAGGGCGATTTCAAGATTACAAATTATTGTTTGTGGATAAAGATTGACCCTAAGGACAGCCGCTTTGATTATTAAAGCTTGAAAAATGAACTCTTATTTGCCAATATCTTTACCCGTTCAGAGCAACAGACTACTGGCACCAGCTTACTCGCTAAAAAACTGTTGATGTCACTGAAGTACAAACTTGAATGTACCATCCGTATCCCAAGTTTTTATGGTTGCCATCAGTCTATATAGGCAATGTGCTCATCTACCCGGCAATTTTCAACGTGATCTTTTCTATCGATCCCAGCCGGAACTTCTAAATATGTCCACACTGCACCCCCGCAGCCTTCTTTATCATATACTAAAATAAAGTAATTGTTAATAACTAGGAACATATGCTGTACATTCAGGGCATACCTCCAATATTTCTGTTTGCCGGCACGTTTTAATTTATATATCCTGCCTACCATACCACCGAGTTGGACCAAATCCCGCAACGATTTGGTACAAGATGTAACTCAGGGACATCAGCCATAACAAGGAACCGAATAGAGAATGATTCGAATAACTCTGGAACGCAAAGCACTGAACGCAAACGCAAAACCAACCGAAAATGAATTTCAGAATTTTGAATTCCATTTTAAATCACTTTTGCAAAAGGAATTTAACGCTAAACGCAGCAGTAAGGGAAACTAGAATTAGCAGTCTTGAATTTTTTTAGCTTTTCCACTATTCAGGTTTATTTGTCTAGCTGAGTCAGTTGTCTAGCTTTATACCCAATAGGACTTTGCTTCCTGAATCTGAGGTATATCTCGTTTCTTCTAGTATTAGTAATACGGGTATTGATATCTATGAAAAATACAGCCCGTTTCTAGTTCAGAATTTCAGCAAGCAAAAAATTTCAGATTCACGACCATATCTGATATTTGATTCATCAGTTTCTTGTGATGAATCAGTACAACAGGCAAGCAACTACTGTTCAATGGAATGTACACTAAGATTTATTTCGCCCATCATCTAATAACTCTCGAACGCAAAGCACTGAACTGAAACGCAAGATCAAAAATGAAAATAAATTGGACAGTTTTGAATTTCATTTTAAATAACCATTTTGCAACAATATTTAGTTTTCATTTCACATTTTATCTACAATCGAAGATCAACTTTTGATATTCCTTGTGACACTAATGGCTTTTGTTGATACTGACAGAATAAAATTAATCACACACAAATAGCGCACGAATGCCAACATCAAAGTATCCGATGTCTACTGCAGAGTGAATTTGAAGCAGCTTTAACTGATATTCTGCTTCTCGCTTCCTTTCTGCTTTCAAAGTGTTTTACACTCATTTATCTCAGTTCATCAGATGAATGACGTTTCAGCTAGCAATTAAATGAAATTTGTGCATAGGATGCTTTTCCGTTTGTCAGAAAATATTCTGATTAGCTAATGGCGATTGTAATACAATGGAAAAATCAACAAGTGATGAATTGTCCACAGCTGCAGTTGTCAGCTAAAACTAGGCATGGCAACTGCTAATTTGTTAGCATCGAATTACATTTTGAATTTTCGTCTGACTGTTCTATGAAAATCTTTCTTGTTACCAATCAAAGAATTTTATTTTCAACTTCAGAAAGTTTTGACTTCTTTCGTCAGTGTTATTGTTTTCCTTCGTATATTTTATTTAAATAAAAAATTAAAAATCTGCAATATTATTTAAAAATCAAAAAAATTAGTTTTATATATTTGGTGTAAATTGTAAACTTTCTATTTCAACATCTGAACAAAACCGAGTAGTGCGTTGGTGAACACTTAAATTGCCATCTACTATCATTTCCATTTGCAACCTTTCAGTGTATATATTTTAATGATAACGAAATATTTAAACATTTCGCATCAAAAGCTGCGCCTATGATGTAGCTGATCTGTTTGATGTTGCATTTCAAATTACATTTGAACTTGGATATAAGTGAGCATGGAATTTGGCAAGAATTTTCATGCACTTATCCATTATTTTATCGTTTAATTAAATACAGGGAATTTTTTTCGGCCAAAATCTTAGGCACTTAACCAAGTTCGACTGTATTTTATGTGAAATGTACGTACGTCAAACAGGATTTTTCATACAAACAGCAAAACTAATCGACATGTATAAAAATACATATATGGATGTTTCGTAACGAAAAAAACTTTGTAAATATTAAAGTAAAATTCTTGGATTGCAAACAAGAAAGATTTAAATAGAACACTCCCAGTAAAATCAAGAAATTAATCAGATGCTAACAACTTAGTATTTGTCACTCCTTGGTTTAGGTTGAAAGCTGCAACTGTGAGCAATTTGTCAATTGTGCATTTTCCCTTGTATTAAAATCGCCTTTACCAACATATGCGATGTGACGAGAAACGCGAACAATGTTTGACAAAGGCATATGCGTGAAATCATGCGTAAAATTAAATGAAATTGCGAGCTAACACGCAACGTTAGCATTAGTGCCATTTGTAACCCGAAAATTGGAAGTGTTGCCACAACATTCCAGATTTTTCAAACAGATTATTCAGTATTCTGATATTACAAACGGAAGTTAACATCCAATCTTGATAAATTTCAACAGGCAACAAATTTATTTACAAACAGTCAGAGCAGATTTATATATCAGAAGGGAAATCGGTAATAAATCAATGAGAAATGAAAACTAAATGTTGCAAAATGGTTATATAAAATGAAATTCAAAATCGTCCAATTCACTTTCCTTTGCTGTTGTCTTTGAGACCAGTGCTTTCGTTCCTGAGTTATTGAAATCATTTTCTTTCTTTTGCCTATAGCTAATGTACCTGAGTTGCATGTTGTGCAAAATCGTTGCGGTGATATGGTGGGGGTGTTTATGAACGCAGGGCATATAAATTAAACGTGCCGCCAGAAAAAAATATAGGAGGTGCTCGCAGGTATGTGCTAAATGTACAGTGTGTTTCCTTAATTATTACGGATTAGTTTAATTTGGTATAGGATAAAAAGGGCTGGGGTGGGTGCCGAATGGACCAACCTGATTGAACAACGTGATCCAGGCGGAATGATCACATCGAAGGCTGGCTGTGGATGAACACTT